>NW_027508733.1:30260000-30555000 GCF_051911475.1 Siphateles boraxobius
CAGTGAAAGTGTGTGTGCGGATTGATTCGTGTAGATGGAGAGAGAAGAGGGGTAGAAGGGCGAGATTTCTTCTCCTCCTTGCGCACGGATGCGTCTATAAGCTTGAAATCAAGATAATATAATGGCTGCGATGTGACGCCGATCTATCCCCACCGAGGTAAGACATCGTGTAAAGTGCTTTTGAGGCAGTTGGATGAATTAAAGGTAATATTTTTAGGCTCGGCTGTGTGTGTGCTGCATAGAGACTGACGCTCCTAATGCAAACCAAATGCAAACAGGTGTAACAGCCCCATCTACACCGCAAACGAGCGCCGACGCGACAAACCAAAACGCTTGATTTATAATCGAACAAGCTTCGTGGGTCTTTTAGTTTTAAGCGTCGCTTTAAACGCGTCACGTCGTGAGATAGGCTTTAACGCTTTTACGTTACAAAAAAAGCATAACAACCCAACCGTTTATCAGAATCGAATATTCAAATAAGATTTGAATCAACGTCGCTTTTGTCGTGTTTTTCCCCTCCTCTAATGACCCATATAGCGAACTCAGTCTTGGTATAGTTGTGATTTCCATCGTTAATGTTTATTTTTGGAGGTTTAGATGAAGGTCTCGGGCGATCGATTCATTAATCTGTCAAGTTGGTTATATTTCGATATCAGTGGCCTGACTTTTGAATTTATGTGCTGAAAAGGCGATAAAGGTAACTCGTTTCCGGTATAACATCATTATTATCTCTCGATATTATCATCACCTGGTTTATTATTCCGCTTATTGCCATCTTAAAGGACATTATTGGGTCGTTTCAGATGGTATTGATTACCAACAGATGATCAATAATGTCAAGTCTAAGCAGAAAAAGGTTTAAATCTGTGTAATGTCAAACATGGTGCAGTCAAATTTAATTTCCGCGTTGAATTTGGTTTCTTCGTTTCTTTTTTAACCCTTTCTAGCGCCTTTTCAGACTTTTGAGGATTGTGTTTTAAAACACTGTCTCGTTTTACGTGTTTACACATCAGGTTAGGCTTTGATCGCTTGTTGTACGATGTAAATAAATATTGTTGTCTGACATTTTCGTAAAGAAATGTTGATGAAAGGGGTTTGCATTTGAGTTTAAATGGTTTTGTGAATTTGTTTTTGTCTCTCTATCCTCATATAGACATAACAAAGTAACCTCAGTGTGTGGCACTAATGAACCAGGAGGATTTTTTTTCCCCACTTATTGGCTTGTTTGGCTTTTTAGCATGTTCATCACGTCTGCCTCTCCATGGAGACGTTTTTAAACCTTTCAGCTGTGTGAGGGGTTTTTTCCCTTCTTGTCAAGGGACACCAAGACCTCCATGCGCATGCCAGACATTTGGTTTCCACATTATCCTTCAGTATTTGACTTTTTCATCTTATGCTCTTCTGCGAACATGCAGTGGTCAGTCGGTTTTAACTGAACACATGGTTGACTCCAAAATAAGGCAGTGGTGAAATTGTGTACTGGTTTGGGAAGAAAAAGCTTCACATAGACACGACATTATATGACATTATTACAATGATTTTAATCAAGTGAATCATGAATCTGTAGTAACCAAACACTTGAATTGCATGCGTGTCCACATTTAATATAAATATTGACTATTATCGTTTTAGAGACAATTACTGATATTTAAATGTCTTTGCAAACCTTAGTTTTAAAAATGGCTTCTGCTTTTTGACCAAATAATATCTAAATCATCAGATTCCAACAATCAAGGCATGTCATTAATAATAATAACAATAATATTAGAATATTCATAATTCATGTCTTTGGTAACACTTTGTTTTAAGGCGATGTAGTTACAATGTTACTTCATGTACATTCTATAGTAATAACAGAAAATTATTCATGATTACAAGTAATAACCCTAAACCTATAAACTATAGTAAGTATGCTACATCTAGTTAATTAATATTATGCTCAATACTTATTTGAGTACAATGTAACTACGTCACTTTAAAATAAAGTGTTCCCATTATATTTATGCTTTTGTTTTGTGTAATGTTAGTAATTTTACATCATAGCTAGGCCTAATAGTTATGTTTAAAATGTTATACATTTGAGAGTCTATGATCCATAGAATTGTGCAATTTATGCAATCAATACAAGTTATACCATTGAGGGGTAGTTGACAATATTTTGAACAAAGTTTCAAATATCTTTTCAAATTGTATATTCCCTTCTGACCCGAAACTTAACGTTATAAACTGTACATCTATTTTTTAGTCGTGTTCAGTCCATCAAACCCAGATTTGAAACCAAAAACTCCCACATAACTTTTTCCGTGTTGAGTCGGTTGGTCGTTTAGTCACTGAATATCTCATATGGACGAGGTTTAAAGTGAGTTGTTCTGGAATAAGGCCATATCTCTGCCTTGGCATGTAGTTGAGTCTATTTTCTGCAACCCCCTCATTCCTTCCCAAGGGAAAATCCAGTGAGTAAAGGGGGATAAAATTAGAGGACAGGTATAAGTTTCCTTCCTGCCCTTTTTTTTCTTGTGCAAGTACTCTCATGACACATCTGTTGTGTTTCTTCTGTAAGTTTTAGTTTCATATTCTTACTGCCATTTCTAGATTGAACTAGGAACCCATTGAAAGTCTGTGGTGGGAGGCTAAGTTGCCCCAATTCTTTTTTTTCCTCAGGTGCCCTTAATTTAATTGCGATTGCAGGTATTGCAATACCCTTTGGGCTGATCGTCTTGCAGAAGATGTTCTGGTCTGTTGTACTGTTGCACTTGTCAAGTGTTATTGATTCACTTTGCCCCTGAGAAGAACTCTCTTGGCTCTGTAATTGCATGTTCATTTATGCCTTAATTTGTTTGAGCTAACCAGTCCGCGGAGATATTTATTCCTGATGCACCTTGTAAAAACGTCCTTTTATGGTGCAACCCTTCTGGAGGAGTGCTGAGAAAACATTAGTAGAGGATGACAATATTGATTTATTTCCTGCACATGTGACTTCATTGTTGTTGGGTTATAAAAAATAGACAAAAATGTATGAGAACACCCCCCACCCCCCAGACAGGTGCCTGAAAGTTTATTGTAGATGATTGCAGGGTTGAGACTGTAAAGTACCTATTTGGGGTTTGCACAAATCTCTCCGCACAAATAAAGCCTTAAAGTTGGATTACGCCATACCTGACTGTGAGGCGAGGCCGAGCGGAAAAGGTGCACCCACGGGAAAATTCCCAGTGTAGAGTCATGCAGCGGACCTCTTATAACTCCTGTGCTTTCGTAATCAGACACGTAATCTTGTAGGGTGATTGGATTTGATCCCAAGTTCGCTGCTCCTGTACCACGAACATGTCGTCTTTTTATTTTTTCGCACACAAACACATGCAGATCTCTTGTTTATTTTCCAGTAAGCTGCTTCAGTCTTTGGAGGCACTGTCTGCTGCAGTGTGCAATAGTTCACACTTCAATTGCAGCCTAACCTAGATTTCTGTAGCACTGCTTGTAAATAACCCTGGGGCTCTGTTCTGAGGGAGGGGGCTTTAAAGGCAGCGGGAAACGGCTCTAATGCAAGGCTGCGTACTATCGGCACTGTGATAAGACTTGCATCATCAGCAGAGGTGTGGAGCTGAGAAGAAGAAAGCTGAGAAATATCCATGTTACCGCCTGGCACCGAGCAAATAGATTTCCCGTCTAATACTGTGCACTTCTATAAAATGCAATAACATGCAGTCCCGCCGAGGAGACGTGCGTTCGCTTAATGAGTTAATGTTCTGCCACATTGCTTTGCCCATGTGGCCCAAGCTTAGTTTGCAATCTCCTATAGTGCGCCGTAACGTCAGAATTGACCAGCTCATTCACTGAGGTTTAAAGTCGACAGGAAATCAAACCTGCCTGTGTTTACATTCTTAATACACGTTCTTGGTCTTATTGTCAACGATTTAGCGGTGCATGTTGATATCTTTCAGTTGATGTCAGTAAACCTTCATGTTTTTCACTGCCCCCGTTTCAATCATTTGTCTAATCTTTTTTTTTACGTTAAATATCCCGATACACAAAAAAAATATATAGGATCAATAAGTTATGACAACATGTTTTTACATTGCTTTTAACTCAAAGTTAAGCAATTTTCAATGTTCTTATACAAGATTCATCTCATTTGTCAGTTTAATGTAATTTAAGTTGAAATGACTTGGTTGTACTTAATTTAAGGCAGCTGCTTTTTTTTTTTCAGTGTAGTTCATCTAAAAATTGCTGTTCTGTCATCATTTACTCACCGTCATGTCATTCCAAACATGCATTTTTCTTCTGCTGAACACAAAGATATTTAGAAGAACAACATTGGACCCCATTGACTGTCATTGTATAGATTTAAAAAAAAAAAAAAAAAACTGAACCTTTTTTTAAAATGCCTCCTTTTGTTTTCCGTGCACATTTATAATATATTCGTAGAGATTTATCATAGATATTGTGCAATATGAATCATTTTATTTCGCAAAAACTATTGATGTAGTTATTTTTGCTGGAAATAAGGTTAATAAACCATATTTCCATAAACATATTTCTTTCTTTTATATAGGGCCATTGCTCAAATGGTTTTTAAGTCTACAAGCTCTACATATAACTTTATCCTGCCGAACTGTAATGTCAGGGTTCAGCTGTATAATGCGTATCGGCAAAAACCAATATTAGCAACAACAGCTTAACACTTAGTTTTTAAGAGAGAGATGGGAGAGAGTGGAAAAAGCAAAAATAGTACAGTGTTGGGAAAGAAAAAACACTTTTTTCATGTAATGCTGCAGCACAACTCGGGTCAAGACTTTCTGTAGTGTCGGAGGCCTTTAGACTAAAGCTGCACTTTGACATTTTGGAAGTAAACAGCTTTGAGTACATCGTGCGACCTTCTCCTCCGCGTACCTTGAACACAAAGCAGCGATTTAAAAAATAGCAGCTTTTCATCCGCGGTCGACATGCCGAGTTCTTGTGGCTGCAAACGCAACAGTGTTTTTCATTTGGATTTCAATGGGCTCAATGGAGACGTCCTGGCCTGTGGTCTCGGCAGAGGGAAAACAGGAAGGAAGATCTGTCTTACAGGGAAGACGGCGTGATTCACTAGCTCAGCATGCTGTAGAAACGCAAGTTTAATGTAGCATAGGATGTTAACGCGATGGCCTGGAGACTGAGACATGTTGTCAGCTCTGGATGGGAGAAACTGGGCAGATAAAGGCCACCTCACACAGACGCGCTTAAATTACCTGCTTACAAATGCAATAATATTGATTTTTAAAGATGTTGTTTACATATTACCATGTCTGATGTTGTGTCTGGCTGATCGATAACAGTTGGGGGTTGCGTCTAAGGATTTGAGAGGAAAATGAAACATTGGGCCTGTTTAATGTTTGCATGCAGCAATTTGTGACCAGCAGCCTTTTGGATGAAGGGAGGCTCTCGGTTTACCCCTACTGAGCCGCTGCTTTGAGGTGATCTTTGACTCCCACACAAATTGCCTGCGGTTTACCGAAGTGCGACTGTCTATCGTGATCTTTGTGAGAATGCATTAGGAGGGTAGCCTAATTGTGGAGTTGTCTTGAGTGAGCTTAGAACTGCTACTACCTTCAGAACTGGACCAAGACTGGAGGAAACACTCACACTTTGTTAACAGATTAGCCCGGTAAACCGTAAAGAGCGAGGCTGGTTGTGGACTAGAGTGCCATTTGTACTCAGGCCAGCTACACATTCACAGAAGTGGGAGTCACGTGAACGCCTTAGGCCTTGAAATGTCTACTTAAAGTTAGTGATTTACAATGTGCTGTTTAAACAATGATATATTAACCATTTATGATTTGGCCAGGACGTTTTTTTTCCATCCATTGAAAGCTAATTCAAGTTGAAACATAAATCTAGGCCTTAGTTTTACTTTAACTAATCACTTTTAGTGATCTTGGTCATGTATACTTCAAAGAGGGTCCTGAGATACCTTAAAATTATTTAAATGAAACCACTAAAAATCAAGATATCTTACTTCAATTTACCCCCTCAGCAACTCCTTTATTCCTATGAAGAACCAGGATTTCTATGTTCTAGGAAATGTTTTTAAAAGTTTGCTTTCTAGAACTTGAAAAACTGGACATTTTTAGTCTGCGTGTTTGTAAGGCTTTCATTGCTCATTAATGTCACCGTGAAGTTGCACGTGAAGTTCCACCGTGAAGTTTTTTTCCGAGTGAAATGGAATATTGATTGAGGAAAAATAGAGGGCGTGGCTTGTACTTTTCAGATTTTGATCAAAGATTGCGAAGACAAAAAAATAAATTTTTGAATCAAATGAATTATTCACCACAAGACTAGTAATGTGCTCTAACAAAGTAAATAGGGACGATTTTGATTTCATTCTTAAAAATATTTTTTTGTGATTCTGCAACATTGAGTGTATGGGATTTAGGCCTATGTATTCTATTTTATATTGTAATGTCATCCAGAGCACCTACGATTCAGGTGTGCAAGCCACTATATATTTTTGAGTTATGTCAAACTCTGAAATGGTTTAACAGGTAGAAATTATGAGAAAGTATATTTAAAAAAAAAATCCATAGCCAGTATTTCACAAATGAAAGTAAGAGTCATGGGGCCTTCAAGTATTGTTGTGGAAAATCTGTGGCCCTGGATTTAAAACGGTTGATAACGACAGTAATAGAGTGGAAACTCCTAGCCCAACGTTTTCAGTGGGTTGTCGTTCTGGCGTGCAGAAATAGCACCCTTTACCGCCCTCGTGCAGTCTTAACACTCTTAGCTGGGCCTACTCTGGCATATTCCTCTATGGTCTTTCGCTTGTTATCGATCGCTGTTTTAACATTCATATGTCCTTAGTGTAGGTCATTTGCTCTTTCTTCTCACGTTTAGAGACTGGCCTATCTTCTGATTTATCTTCCTTTTTGTAATAAATTAATACATCTTCTGTGGTACATGCAAAATCAGACATATCTAAGAAAAATGCTTTTGTTATCTTTGCAGAGTCTCTGTCTTCTGCTACCCCGCTTCCACCGCCAATTGAAATCAGTGCCGGCAATAAAGCAGGGGGTCTGATTAGAGTTTAAAATTCAGGGCATGTGCCAGGCCGCACTCTGCCCACTCCTTGCGAATCTTAAATCCGTCAATTTAATTTTCCTTGAATGTTACTGGTGTGGAGGAGGGGGTGTCAATTTGTGGAATATCGCTTTAAGGAATCGGACCTAGTGGATTTTTCTGTAAATCCACCCTCCCACAAATTTCAGAAACAAAGCTTCTTTCGTTCTTTTGAAATAAAGATGCAGCATGCACCAATCATTTTTTCCCTTTAATTTTTTTATGATGCATTAGAGATGTTTGCTAAGACAAGTATTGCTAATTATTAAACCTAACCTTAAGTATTAAACTCTGGGGTTGGGTCTGGTGCAGAAGCTAGGCTGTAAAATGTGCCGACACAAGTCATTAGTTAGGCCTCATCTAACCCAGCAGACCTTAAATCATTAAACGACTTGGACAGCAAACATCACACTGGCTAGAGCGTGCTTTTCACACTGGCTAGAGCGTGCTTTTCACACTGGCTTTGGTGTCAAGATCTTGGCCTCTGATAATATATACTTTAAAGAGACTATGGGGTGGTGGAAATGTGCCAGACCAGGTGTATTTGACGCTGACAAACAATGTAACCTACCAGCTGGTTCATAACTTGCAGTGATGACCTAGTAAATACAGCAGAACCGCTGTGGAACTTGAGGAACGCATGAGTGTTATTTCTTACAAGTCAACACCACTGCCTGTCTTCACACTTCCTGGTGTCTGTGGAGACAATGATGGACTCTGTTCTTATTATTATTTGAGACCACCATGCTCTTGAGTTATTTCATGTTGATGGAGGAAAGTGCTCTCTCACATACGATAAACTAAAACCCAACAATTTATCCCAGTAGCTTCCATTTTGTATGTGTAGAGTAGAGGACCTGGTATTGCCAAGGGTGTATTCGCATTGTTCAGATTTTCAAATGTGTGTGTTTGTGGGAAGGTAGTTACTTTGGCAGGGTAAGGTTGCTTCAGGAATGCTTGTTCGTGAGGAGCAATACAGTATTGGTTTGAGAGCCTTATCTAATTTATGAATGAAATGCAGAAAGTGGGTGGTTGGAAAGAGGTAGGAAAGAAGGATGGGACCGGAATAATGATGTTCTGTTGCTCCATATGACAAAGATATAGATTTTTCTCATGCACTTTTACTTCTTTAGTCAAGGTTTTTTACATTTCCAAACATCAGTCATTGTTGAATATTTTCCACCAACACACCACTTATGTTGGCCGTAGTTATTAGCCTATGTCTTTTTTAATTTGTCCTTTGGTTACCGGGATCAACTTTTTTTTTTCCTTCTGCTGACCCTGTCAGGCCATGACATTTCAGGTCATCAGTTTTCACCAATTTTAATCCCCACTAATTCATTTTAAATGGTTATGCATTGTGACAAATTATTTTTTACAAATAGTCTATTCCATATAGACTCAATTAATATAAGGTTATTAAAACAGCATGGATAATTCTAAAATACTTGGCTTAAGATGGTCTAGCTATTTCATATTATAGTAAATATATGTTCACTTAATACTTTTGTTGGAAAACAATGGCATGTGGTGCAAAGCATTAGCCTACTTATTTATAATTTTTTCATCTAATTCTAACTGAATCACATGTCATCCACACAAATATGACAAATTTGTGTTGCTAACATTGGCTTGGTGTCATTTAAATTGGCATAATTGAACAATACATTGTTAAAATGGCAGTTAGCATCTAGATTTTTTATGAATATTTGAATACTTGATTTTGTCTAACGTGTAACGGATCTTAGTTGATCCGTGATCTGTAAGGACCAGGCCCTATGGTTCGGCACACATGTGGTTTGATGGTTAATTGCAAAGTTTAATCATCATAGACTGAAAATTTATCATTTGCATGTGTTTTGTCTTACCAATTTACACATTCAAGTGATTTTCAGCCATTTCAGTGCAAGAAGAGGCAAAAGAGAACTCAATTCAGTACTTGTGCACTGTTATCTGTGTGTTACGCGCTATGAACGCGCTGTCATCCGCACACACTCGAAGCGTGACACACAGATAGGTGGGTTTCAGATAGCTCACAAACTTCGAATTAATTCCTCTTTGGTGCCTCCTTGCGCTTGAATGGACACATACACAAACACGCACAAAAAAAAAAACAGATGAGAAAGAAATTAGATGGCTATCACAGACCTTCCATCTTTTGAGTTTAGCTTGGAGTTTATGGGGATGCGGTATGTAAAAAAATATCTTGCATCACAATAAGTGTATTGTGATCGTCAAAACATTTTAATAACTAAACAGAATTTTATTATGTTTAGTGGCAACATGCTACAATCTTTACATGGTACAATTTCTGGTAAGCTACGTTTTTTTATTATAGCTTGACACAAATTTCACGATTTCAATTCTTGTGATTTGATTCAATATTTACTCATTTAGATAAATATTAGGTACATAAGATAGGCGTTAATTGTTCTCAAGGAAATGGATGTGTGGCGTGAGCGTGTGAAAAGTGTCAATTGCGTCAGTCTCACGCTGAATGCGTTAGAGTTGGCAGCCCTGGTTTTATTATACATTGGATCCGTGCGTTAGCCTAGGTCTAAAAACAACAGTGGCCTATAACCTGCTGCTCCTTATCATTAATGTTAATCAAACAACAAAACACAGCTTTTACAAAGATTAATTATATTTAATTTATACAGTGAAAACTACAGTGTCATTTTACATTTACATTACCAAATTGTAATGTTAAATTTCTTAAGTGCAAACTTTATTAGAAACAAAATCAATATCACATTATCATTGATAAGATTTGTAAGGTAAATCGTTATAAACCTACGCCAACAGCAGAATACATCAATATGTTTCTATATGCAAATTGTTCTTTGCAATTTCAAAATAAAAGTATAAACCCTTATTCAGTGTTTTTATGTCCACATGTTCTTGCTCATGAAATTACAGTGGCTATAGCATTTCTATAAAAAAGAGGGACCAAATATTAAAAATTAAGTTGGCAAATATTAAACAAGGATTTGAGCTGTAGCCTAAAGTGTAATAACAACACTCACCATGCCGTTGGTGCCCTCTGCAGGCTTTTGTTATAATATGTAATGTACATAAGTTAATTGGTTATTATGCATTGCATTATGTATTTTAAGTGTTGTTCAATAAAACCATATGATTGTTTGCTTTTACAGGGCCTGAATTTCGTTTTGGAAAATAGGGGGGAAATCCCCCTTTAGGTCATTCTTATGGGGGGGGGGGATTTTTTAATTTGAGGGGGGAGTTTTTTTAGACAATTTTTAAAAAATAGTTCAGCTAAATGTTTGCTCACTCATTGTATTTGTGTTTTTACAATGGGGTCATTTTTTTTAGTTTACACAACAAAAGAAAGCTTGATTTCAATCTTTGAATTAAATTGAAAAAAGTAGCACAAATAAATACATGAAATAAAGAGAAAAGTTTAGGTCTAATAACACTAGTATTCAGAAATACTACAGAAACAGAAAAAAGTAATTAAATGTAAAATAACACGGAATAGTATTTTAGTCCTGTATAATTTTGAATACATAGGCTATTAATCCTGATTCCTTACAATTAATGCTATCTTTTGTTGTTTTATATACAATAATGACAGACACATTATAGGCTACTCTCACTTTAAGAGCTAGCGCACGGATCCACGTTCACATGTTGCGTGTGAAGCGCAGTCCGCGCCACTTTCTCCTCTTTTAAAAAGGGCTCCGTGTTGCTCAGCAATCATGAGCCACGTTCTCCATGAAGACGAAGACGTTTCAGCAAAGGATGAACGCGCAAAAGACGTAATGTGAACGGCCCATACTGTTTTCATTATAGTGTCACATGCATTTTCTTTTTGTATTATTTTTTTAAGAAATAACCGATTGTGTTTGAGAGGATACTCCCCAAGACTGGAATTTAGACAATGTTGTGTGCTTTTGACCGTTAAAGCGCTATAATTCAAGAAAAATAACTCAGTTTTGTTACTCCCGAGCTGTTTGTTATGCGTTTTAAAATCGCTTGAATGTTTAAATAGGTAAGACTTAAAAAGACGCACAAATTATAAACATTAGTGACGATGCAAGTGACATTTCCATCAAATGTCCCGACTCCTGAAACGCGAGTCTAGAGTCGCCGCCTGCAGCTGCAGCGCGATTGGCTTGCCTTGTGCAACACATTTTGAGAGACAGAGAAGACGCGGCATTGGCAGAATCACTCACGCTGTTTGTGAAATTGCGTCTCGCATAAAGTTTTAAAATGACTGATTTGATCTTATAATCTGTTAGGTTAAATTCACTCATTGGCCTACATGCTAGATTGAACGAATGTTTGCGGGAATTTCCCGCATTATAAACACAAGACCTGCGGGAATGATTAAAATGATGCGCAATACCCGCAATCCCGCACCGAAATTCGAGCCCTGTTTTAATACTTTATTTGAACCAATTATTATTGTCTTATTATTATTTCAAGCCATTTTAAAGACTATTGTTCGCTTCGGTTCATTTATTTTTTGTAGTAAAAAAAACAGACCAATTACCAAAATAAGTGATCGATTACTCCGTTACCAAAAAAATTGTTAGTGACAGCCCTACAATGAATGAATAAATGAGTCTGAAAGCAGTTTGAGCTGATTTAATTTCATAAATTTGTGGAAAAGTATGAGTGATTCCAATATAGCGGTACCCTTCTGCCATCAATGTAATGAAGAAAAGTCATTTGGTACAGTGGATTAGTTATTTTATGCAAATGTTTCATCTGAAACTACAGCTCTCTTTAAGCGTATGACAAGAAGAATAGGATCACTGGGGGTTCTCATCCAAAAAAGAGTCTCTCAATGTGATTATTTTTTCGTATTGGCTTCTCTTTTTGTTTTTGTAATATTTCAGTGTATTTGATTTATGTGTCTTATATTTGAGAGAATGTTTTCCACAACAATAATCTATGAGATCTTCGACTGCTGTACAGTCTTCTCAAATATCACAGATATAGGAAGATCTCTCGGCACAGTCTTATCAGTGATTTGCCCTGTTTTGTGTCCTTATCCGCAGGGTACAGTTCCAGCCTTCCTGGTTTCATAACAAACAGAACATATCCTCGAGAGTTATTGTCTAACTCAAACCCACGTGTATCTCAGCATCTATATTAAATACACAGTTGGGTTGTTGATGTCTACTGTGAGGTGTTTATTGACACAGACCATTGATCTAAGATACTCTGTGTTAAACAAGCCGGTGGTTATGTCTCTCAGGCCATCTGTTGCCCTTCTGTTTTGGGTTAAGGGCACTACTTATAGCACTTTTACCACGTTCGGTCCGTTTACTGCTTGGAAAAACTGGCTTTGATCGGTAGTTGCCATCAAAGTTGCAGCAAGTAAAAAATTCTTCCTTGCAATTTGCTCTACTGTCGTTTGTTCTGAACAAACATTGATCTTCCTTGAAGAGCTCTCCTTTGGTTGCGTCTTATATGCTAGAAAAACAAGCACGTTTCTGTTGTGTGTGTATAAGCAGGCCCTTGTTTCGATGGCTTTATAGGCTCAAAGAACAGAAATGCTGATTGTAATAGGCGCCGAATGCCATTGGTGGCCCCTTGCGAGTTGTCCTTCATTTTCACACATTAGTAAAGTCCAGCACTCCCTCCTCCTCATGTCTGCCATCCCGTCATCCCTCCTGCAGTCCATATCCGTGTGCTGAATGTGACACTCCCTGCTTTCCACTGCTTCGGCTCAGCACCATGAGACCTTGCAGCTCATTCACAGATATTGCAGATTCACTCCCTCCATTTGCTGCCTAGTGGCGTTAAGACCTGTGCGTGTGTGCGTGCGTGTGTGCGTGCGTGTGTGTGTGCGTGCGAGTGTGTGCGTGCGTGTGTATGCGTGCATGTGTGTGTGTGTGCGTGTGTGCGTGTGTGTGTGTGTGTGTGTGTGTGTGTGTGTGTGTGTGAGAAGGAGGGCCATCTGGCCGTCTTACGGTTTCAGACATGATATTCCTAATCCTGAATGATATTTTAAATGCTGATAAATTCATAGGGCAGGATATGTGTGCGTTTTGGGTTTCTTCCGCCAGAAATAAGAGCTGTATCATTGTTTCTTATGTCCTTGAACTGGATTTTTTTTCTGTATCTAATTTGATTTCTCCCCCTAGCCCCCAACACCCCTTTTTTTTTTTTTTTTTGGTCAGTTTAGCATATCGCTATTTCCGATTCATTAGGGCAGGTGATTTGGTTCTCATACCTTGTGGTTCATCACTCACAGAGCAGTTTTATCCATTTTATGTTTTTGTGCTGATAAGATTTTTCGGGTGCGCTTTTGCTTTGACCATGTAGAAACTATTTCTGTGTGCTTTTGTTGTTTACAGCTTTCTCAATGATAAAAAGTAAATATTTTAGCAACAATCACATTTTATCTGGGTGGCCAAAGATAATATGCCATGCGTTACATATGCTGCTTAAATTTTAATCAACAGGTTAACATCCTCAATGATTGCAGCTCTGGCTCCCAGCATGCTCACTGTTTACTTGTCTTTACGAACGAAAACAATAACTAATTAAAAGTATTTATTTATTACTTTGTTGTGGGGCCAGTGAACATTTTGGCAGGGCAAGTAAAAATGTACGCACTGTAGAAAAAATCCTTAGCGTTGAGCCCCGAAAACATTTGTAAAAAAATAAATAATGGAATATATTATTTATTGATTGACTAATCCGAAAATAATCAAAGTTATTCAGAATTTCTTATTTTATTTAATCTGCGAATTGGAAAAATAATTCATAGATTAATAATTGATTTGTAAAATTTGCCTTAAAAATCAGTCCACCCTACCTTTCATTTATTTATGTATTTATTTTTTCTAAAAATGTATTTGCTCAAAGATGTTACATTTACAGATTGATGAAAATTAGGTAATTGGTTTGCAAACAATTTAATGTTTACTTTTTATAGGTAAGCTGGTCATCATTGTATATCGACCATTGTAAGATTCCAAGAGAGGAGGAAATTAAATCAATCCCTGCAACTGCGAATTGTGCCAGGAATTCAAGGGCTGTCCTCCTTGCAGTTGGGTGTATCTCTTGAGTGTTTTTGGGTCAGGATGGTGTCCTGGTACATGTTAAGAGCCTGGGGGTTCCCAGCTGTCACTGGTATCCTTTACCAACTGGCCCCAATTGTCTATCTGCTCCAAGATGGTTTTTTTTTTTTTTTTTTTTTTTACTGGTGGTCCTTAACAAGAATCTGATCTGCCCCTAAAGAGCACCTGCCTGAGAACCGGCCCTTTTAGATCCCAGAGGACCCTCCGTGGTTTAGTCTTTTCTATGTGGGAATTCTGTCAAGATGGTCATTTTTGGCAATCAGAGTTGATTTAAAGCTCTAATCAGACATGATTATAAAGGTCTCCCTACTCATGCCCTATGTGATTTTCATTTAATGAAGCAAATGTCATT
Source organism: Siphateles boraxobius (assembly GCF_051911475.1). Lineage (NCBI taxonomy): Eukaryota > Metazoa > Chordata > Actinopteri > Cypriniformes > Leuciscidae > Siphateles > Siphateles boraxobius. The sequence goes on from NW_027508733.1 coordinate 30,274,503, forward strand.
TATTTTCCAAAATTCGAAGTCTTCAGACTTCAGGTTGCAGTCTTGTCGCAGTGTGTCAAGCTCTTCTCTGAAATGACTGGGTCTGGATCACCCGAGGACAATCATTTCAATAATTTAATCAATCAGACAGCTCACTATTAAACTTCTGATAATGCACTCTGTAGCCTGGATGTAGGCATCTTGAACAGGGCTCCAGACTGCGGCCAAAGCTGAACGAAACTGCGCTACTAATTTTTGTGCTTCACAGCCCCTTTATTAGTTCGGACCAATAATAGACAGCGCAGCGCCTCGAGTCTTGTACCAGTTGCGGGCCGATCTTGATCACGCCACACCATAACTGCACAGCGCTGGGAAATCCAGTGAAGAAATCCATTGAATTCGACTCAGAATGAATAACATCGCTGCGAGATCCAGTGAGAAACATTCGGATTCAGAGTTCTGTTATAAACCATAGATATCAGATCAAACAGCGCTGACGTTGAAACGAGGAGAAACATTGTGCCAATGAACAAGTTATAGAAGGCTGTAAGTCCACAAATCAGCAACATTCACCATGGATTTAATAAAGTAACACTAACCGTAGCTATGGTATTGTGATAGAAATAGTCAAACGCTTGCAAAGTACTACACATCTTTTTCCAGCACTTCAAAACTATAATATCAAATTTAAATGTTATTTTTAATGTGATGCGCCCAAAAAAATAGAATCCTTCAAACATTGTCCCCATTTAAAAACCTAAAAGTTACAAGATGTTGGGGGGGGAAGAAAAACAATTACCATTGTAAACAGTAGGTAGCTGCAGAGGACGCTTATTGGATATTTTCACTTCCTATTATCTATTTTTCACTCGTTTTGCTTTTGAATTAATATTAAGACATTATGAATGATAATAATTTAAGTTAAATTCTACATCTCAAATTAAGCCCAGTGCTTTATTGTCAGCCCCAGTTCTACCAAATACGTTCTGTAGAACTGAGGCTCTGGTGCTGCTGCCCTCAAATCGTAGTCTGGAGCCCTGTGAACTTCACGTACAGAAATTATAATGTGCAGTTGTATTTTAAGTATCTATTATTAAAGCATTTTACAGTAATAGTCAGGGCTCGAATTTCGGTGCGGGATTGTGGGTATTGCGCATCATTTTAATCATTCCCGCAGGTCTTGCGTTTATAATGCGGGAAATTCCCGCAAACATTCATTCAATCTAGCATGTAGGCCTATGAGTAAATTTAACCTAACAGATTATAAGATCAAATCAGTCATTTTAAAACTTTCTGCGAGACGCAATTTCACAAACAGCGTGAGTGATTCTGCCAATGCCGCGTCTTCTCTGTCTCTTACACAAGGCAAGCCAATCGCGCTGCACTGCAGGCGGTGATTCTAGACTCTTGCGTTTCAGGAGTCGGGACATTTGATGGAAATGTCACTTGCACAATCGGGCCATTGCATCGTCACTATTGTTAATAATTTGTGCGTCTTTTTAAGTCTTACCTATTTAAACATTCAAGCGATTTTAAACCGCATAACAAACAGCTCGGGAGTAACAAAACTGAGTTATTTTTCTTGAATTATAGCGCTTTAACGGTCAAAAGCACACAACATTGTCTAAATTCCAGTCTTGGGGAGTATCCTCTCAAACACAATCGGTTATTTCTTAAAAAAATTATACAAAAAGAAAATGCATGTGACACTATAATGAAAACAGTATTGGCCGTTCACATTACGTCTTTTGCGCGTTCATCCTTTGCTGAAACGTCTTCGTCTTCATGGAGAACGTGGCTCATGATTGCTGAGCAACAGGGAGCCCTTTTTAAAAGAGGAGAAAGTGGCGCGGACTGCGCTTCACACGCAACATGTGAACGTGGATCCGTGCACTAGCTCTTAAAGTGAGAGTAGCCTAAAATGTGTCTGTGATTATTGTATATAAAACAACAAAATATGGCATTAATTGTAAGGAATCGGGATTAATAGCCTATGTATTCAAATTATACAGGACTAAAATACTATTCCGTGTTATTTTATATTTGATTACTTTTTTCCGTTTCTAGCATTTCTAAAAACTAGTGTTAGACCTAAACTTTTCTCTTTATTTCATGTATTTATTTGTGCTACTTTTTTCAATTTAATTCAAAGATTGAAATCAAGCTTCCTTTTGTTGTGTAAACTAAAAAAAATTACCCCATTGTAAAAACACAAATACAATGAGTGAGCAAACATTTAGCTGAACATATTTTTTTAAAGATTGTCTAAAAAAAACTCCCCCTTCAAATTAAAAAATCCCCCCCATAAGAATGACTTAAAGGGGGATGTCCCCCCTATTTTCCAAAACGAAATTCAGGCCCTGAATAGTTATTTTCGGGGAAAATGTAAATAATTGAATTGCAAGCTGATTTAAGGTGTGCTCCTAAATTTCTGCTTGCACTCTTTACATTTTCAGTAAGGGGCTACAGTGTTCCTTTAAAAAAGTACTTTACTCCTAGTAAAAAAAGTTAGTCTGGAGCCCTGTTCAAGTACAGTGCTTTCTCTTTTTTGTGTGTGTCTTTAGGCATTTTAGTCTTTGAAACAAGTTTCGTAAATAGAGCTTTATAGAGACATCATCCTCTTACCTACAAATTCTAGGGATATGACAAGTATAACTTCTTTTGGTAGTCTTTTAATTTTGTTGCTTTGCAGGCAACAGAGGAAGCTTTAAAATGAAGCACAGTCAGACTCTTCAAAAGCCGTACTGCCATCTGAGAGAAATAGCTGACGACTGACTTTACCGAGTTTTAATCAAAGTGAACATGCGTTCCTTCTCGTTTGGGAAAGTGGCGCAATTCCCTAAATTGTTTCTCACGATTCATTTTAGCTCGTCATCAAATTAAAAACACATTAGAGAGGTGTATAACACCGCTACCCTGGCTTTTTTTCCCCACATCTTAAGCACTGAGGCATCAAAAGCTGCTTTCCATGCAAGATACGAGCAGAAAAATCAAGTTATGTCATTCCTGCATGTCGCTATTATACGATAGCTTTGTTTTCAAGCTTCTAACGCGTTCATCGTTTATTAACACGATAAGAGAATGTGGGGGTGTACATAATTGCGACATAATCCATTTAAGAGCCTGGTTTTTAAAAACATATTTTGCAGTGGCCTACAGGTGGGCGTTGAAACTCCAGATAGAGTCAATGCAATAAGCCAGAGGCACTAAAGACTCCCATTGTTGTAGGCATGCATATGGGGTCAATATGTCTTCCACACCCTTTTCTCAAGTATCGGGATGCTGACAGGTCGTCCGGTTCATGTTTGCTCTACAAGCATGTTTGGACCGGTGTTTTTGTGAGGGCACTTTCCTTTTAAAAAGGACCCTGGGTGTGATGGTCCACCCCCAGCTGCAGTAGGCCTGCTGATGGCTTTTAATACGTTTTGTTTGTTTTAATATGGATTTACCCCATACTGCTCTTTCCTGTTGTGGACCACAAAGACTCACCCAGACTCACTCATGCATCTCATGAATTAAATTGTTAAGGGCCGCTGCTCTTGGCGTGCCTACACACTAGCGTCTGCATTAAAGAACTCTGCAAATCCATTGATTTTGATTTCAGGCGATGGTGACTCACAAGGACATAAGGACAGAAAAATGAAGTAGGTCAGCATGCAACTGGTAGTTGCCCAGTAGCCACGTTTCCACTGTCGGGCCAGTGCAAGCCAGGGCTTTAAACAAGCCGTGTTTCACAGCGTGATCGAAAAAACAAACATGATAAAAGCGACCGTTTGCTGGTATTTTAGTTGTTTACTTGAATATTTATAACCCAAGCATTGATGTTTTACCACAGCTTTAAAATAAAAAGTGATAGGCCTACATTGATCATAATGAAATAATTGCACATTGCACATTAGTCACACAGAAATAAAGTGGTTTTGCCTACCGTTATGTCTTTTTCACAAAAGAAAGAGAAACAGACGCAACTGAATAAGTAAGTGTCCTGTTTATTTGGTAGTTACAGGTATTTACATCACATTTAGAAAGAATGATAATTTCTACAAATATGCCACCAAACATATGACCTAAGCAGCTTTAGCACTCTCTCCCATAGGCTACAGTTATATTTTCAGTCAGAGAAAGAGGAAGCTTCTGAAAAAAAGTTGCTTTATTTGGTGATAGTCCGGTATAAATAGACGAGACGTAGGTTACCGACAGATAAAATAAAAACATGATTGTGATAGCCTTTATGATTTGTCTGATTTTTTCAAGCATCCATATTTACCATGGTAATGGTTAGCGTGCATAGTCTTAGATCAGAATCCAAATCGGATCTCAAATAGAAGGCATTCAAACACAAAAGTGAGTTTTGAGGTCAAGTCTTTAATGCTGACAGAATCATCCGGCGCTGCAGTCTCCAGACTCAGGTAAACTCCGCCTCTGTTCGTAACCACTCCTCAAGCCCAAGCTGGCCCGCTTTGGACCAAGGTATTTGGCGGGCCATAAACCCTGGCCGTCGGCCCAGAGGAAGCCCCGGCGAGACATGGCTTTTAATGGTGAGACTTTTGTTTTTGTAACCAGGCTCTCAAAAACAAAATTGATTTATCAGCCCATCAGTTATCGGCTTTCAAATATAAATAATTATCGGTATCGGTCAAAATTTTCATATCAGTGCATCCCTACTTATTTTTGTCTAGTTATTCTCCCTTCTAAATTATTACATATTTATCAGTGAAATTACTCTTCAAAATGCCTTTGAAATCATTCTTTATAATTGTAGATTCAAATGAAATGCTTAATATATAATTTATCTGCTAATGAGCAATTGTAGAAGTTATAAATTAATGGTTTAAAGGTGTGTGTGAACCCTGACTGTCCTTTTAAATGTACTGAAACTTTAATCGTTTCAGTCAAATGAGGGGACCGTTTTCTATTTATATCATTTACGGTCTTTGCTGATGTAAACTGGCCAGAGTCTGGGCTGCATTGGTGACTTTTATCCTGTTGCCATGGCCAGCTTGCTTTTCCAGTCCTGAATGACTTCTTTAGCCAACCTCTATCTTCTTTTCCTCGTGCCCTGCAGTTGCCATTAATAGAAGGCTCAGCTATGTCAGAGCAGGGTGGGGAAGGAGTACAGTGCGAAGTGGAGAAGGTCAGCTTTGAGCTGACCAGGGCTTAGGCAAAAGCAAGCCTTCTGATTGGCTCCTGGAGGTTTTCCAGGGGCTGCGGACAGCCATGCTCACTGCTCACACATACAGCGTTCTATTGATGGCACTGTATCGGAGTCATTAATCACCGCAGTCAGTCGCTTCATGGAGAGGCCCGCTCTCCGTTACTCAATCGCCAAATGAGGAGTGTGGTCATAACCTCTGACCCTGCTGAGGGTGAATACCACACTATAATGGGAAAGACTACAGGGTACTGCTGAGGGACTCTCCAAACTAATACTATGACAGTGAGAGCATTGCAGGATTTTACTGGTTTGGCAGTACTTTCGGTTGGTAGCTATTTAAAGTCTTGGCGTCAAGTGGCTTGCCAACACCAGTGAGAAAAATACAGACATGCAGTATGAATTGACCTAAGTGAGCTGTTGCCGATGGCTTGTAGTGCAACTTGTGATCTCTCTCTCTCATTTTAATTGTCATATTGCCTGAATTGTGTATATTGCCAGGCTCTAGTTTTAAAATCCTGAAAAATAAACCTGACATTACCTTGTACGTCAGGTTACTGGGTTTTGAGTTGATATAGTATTCTTCAGAACTCTTGTGGTGCATTTATATTTTAGTTGAAAGCTGTGAGGATTGGTAAATGTGTTTAAATATTCAACTATGCATTGTATTTGTGTAGTTAAATTTTTTGCCTAAAAAGGCGGTCTGTCTAAAAAAGACTACATTTTGTAATTGTATACAAAAAAGTGTGCTGTTGGAATTATCCAACAAGGCACCTTTGCAGGGTTCCAGACTGACTAAAACGGTCGCATTCGCAATCAGAAATATTAACTTGCAAGTGATATTTTTGCTGAGATCACCACTGGTGGCAATAAAAGTAAAACATGTTGTGGTAAAATGAGATGACACGCAGAAAAGTTGCAGTGGAAAAAATCTCACTGAGTTCTACCTCACTGAGCGGCAAAATATGCTCAGAGATGAGAATCAGCTTTCAGCGTCAGAAACGCATGTCAAACCAAAAAATATCAGGCTTTTTCAGAGCCCTTATCTCTATCGAGCAACGACGCTGATGGCTGTGCCAGCATGAGAGAGAAAACGACGGAGACGTGTCAAGGACTGTAAAAGTGCAGGAAGACGGTGTCTATTTTGTGCACACAACATGGATTACTACAACAGATAAACATGTCAGCTGTGTGGACACGGACTAATCGTTAACAATTCTCGCTTTTAATTGATACTTATATGGATTCTTATTCTCAATATGTTTTAATCTTTGCTGTTTTCTTTTATTGCATGAACTTCACATAATTTTTAGCGCAGCCATCCATAATCGCAGTAGGTTTGTACTTAATTGTCACCTTTAAAGTGTTTGTTAATTTTAGTAAACAATTAAACTTTCAGCTGTCAAATTCTGTCAAATCGAAATACAAGTAATAAATGTCGTTTTGGTGCTCTTTAATATAGCTTGAAAGATCGCGCACTCAGCATTTCGACCTTGGAAAACAGCTTGAGAGCAATCATGATACGTAATGTCAAATTTACCTCAGAAAAGCAGTTGAATGCTCATAAGCTCATTAGTCAGACAAATAACTATAGAAAGGGTCATTTTGCTAGACAAATAACTATAGAAAGGGTCATTTTGCTAAACATATGCACTATATCACATAACCCTTATATTTTTACTTAACCTGTTGTCTACATGAGTAAGAATGCAAGGAGCTAAAATGAAATTCAACCCTGTAAATGTTTGAAGAGCTGCCTTTCCCTAACTTTACCTCTCAGATATTACTAATAAAGAAAAATAGATTGGGTGTGTTCAAGACATACAACAATGTTTATAGGATGTGTTATGAGGAGTCCAAACTATAATTTTTGGCCAAGTGATGCTGGCATTATTATGGTCAGAGACACTGGCTTAGATTCTGTGTGAAGAACAATTCTTTGTGATGACATTCTCAAGTTGGAAAAGCAATTCAGTTCCTACTTTAAGTGAATCTTTGTTTCCCAGGACATCTACAAGATGGATGAAAATGCTGATGCTGTAAAAGGAGGGCAGACGTGACAACACATGATAAAATAAGAACACGTTTATTCTTTTGTGCACTTAAATAATAATTTGGCACCTATTTTTTCCCCCTCAACCAATGGCTGCTTAATTGTTTAGTTTTTTTGTCTGCAGCCCTGTCTTGGCTGCAAGTAAACATTGCTGTCTTGCATCAACTGGAATGCGTGACTCAATCCTTTTTATAAGCTTGTCCAATAGCATGGGCCCCTGGGGGTGATGGACATGGGGTGTCACCATGGTACCAGGGCAAAGGGCGCTCTTCACCCTTTGCCAACTGAACTGTTGTCTGCAAACCTATTACTGCTTGCCCTCTCCCCCAACCTATATACATCCCTGTCAAATCCTAATCTCCCGGAGCATCCAGTGGACTGTTTCAGGCCTCCAACACAATGGCCCTCTGTAGTTTTGCTAGCGTATAGGGACTGGCCTTCGTGATTCTCTTTTTTTTTTCACGCATGAAGTGATTTCCATTTTGTCTTTAGAACAAAATGGCCCATTTCAAAGACTTCTCATGTCATTTTGACTGCAGAAAGGGTCCGAGTCCATTGTCGGTGAGTCTGGCAGCAGGGTTCCTGTGACCAGTGCAGCTTCTTGTGCCGAGCTGATCAAGGGAGGAATTCTGTGATGGGCCCCTTTTTCCACCTTTTAGAGATCAGCCCGCCATTCCTGAGAGCTGAAAGGGCGTCTTTATCCGCAACCGGAGATGAGGTTTAAGTTCTTTCATGTACCTGCCAATTTCATCTGGCTCTTTGTGAATGCTCAATGGTGGGACTGTAGTGGAAAAGTGCGGAAAGCTGAAGAGGGTCATGCTACTGACTGTACCTCCAGCCATGCCTGTCAGGATAAATGATGTGCGATAAGACTTCAGGCATTCTGCAGATTTCTAATCCAAGTCTTAAAAAAAAAACCTTGTCAAAAGGTGGCCAGGGTTTTCAGCAGTTCTCGTCTTTAGTCAACAGTTCATGTCAAGTAAGATTGACTTAAGTTTAAAACAGTAGGATTGGTGGGGTTTTTTGTGCATCTAAGGCATTTGTTTCGCAGGTTTTACAAACGTGTGTGTGTGTGTGTGTGTGTGTGTGTGTGTGTGTGTGTGTGTGTGTGTGTGATAGAGCCTGTGGTCTATGTAATGAGGTACATCAGCAGTCATTATAGATTATCCACTGGCATAATGAAAGTTTCTATTGGAAACTAACAAGTCAGGGACTTCAGTGACTTTTTCCAAATGGCTCTGAACCTGAGAGCAAGCACAGATTAGAGTCAGACACTAAATCCTAATGATTATATTTGTGGTGACTTGAAATGAATAGCTTATTGAACTGAATGAATCTGATGTGAACTTAATTTTATCTGAAAATCTATGGAGGAAGCGTCTCGGCAGTTCGTCGGCCATTGATGATCCTTGGCCTACACGCTGTTGAGCAAATATGTAATGTTTTGTTAAACATTCCCTGAAAATCTTGCTCGTAACCTAATAACACACCTTATGTTCTATCTCCACAAAACAATGTTATTATTGCTCTCAGTAGTATCCATGTTTTTCTGTCAACCATGTGTCTTTGGTTTTCATTTGATGTATTTTTAACATTCGAGGACAGTGTTTTGTCGGCGTCTGGTTGAGACCGCAAAACAAACCTGACTTTGAAAATGGTTGTTGATTATTTGGACTTTGTTATAGGAGTAACTTTCCTGCTGGCTTTCAGAATGAATCTCCAAAAGATAAGTGAGTTGGACCTACAGTGCTGTTGTTTGGGAGTCTTCTGAAGAAGCTCCTCTCGAACCCCCACTAAGCACAGGGAGCGTGAGAGACCGCCCCACCCCTCTCGTATCTGCTTCGCTCGTTCCCTCATAGGTTGAACACGAGGACTCGAGAGCAGTTCTCGGGGGAAATCAGCTGCATTGTATGGAGCTGCTCCCTCTTCAAATGCATAAAAATCTCCAGCCCACCCTGCACTAAACCCATCCCTCTTTTCACCGCAGGCTTTTTCTCCTTCCTCTGAGTGAAAGACCTGCATGAATAACAAACCTCTAGAGTGTAGAGCCCCCCCCCCCCCCCCCCCCATGAGACAATTCAGATGGTGTGCATTCCTCTGAAGTGTTTAAACCATTCGGTCGCTATGGACTGTGACCCCCTGTCTCTGACCATTTCTGTCAACACTCATGGAGCAGGTTACTCTTCCAGTGCTGGGTGTTTTTTCAGGGACATGTTCGGTGATGAATGAGGCAGAACGGGAATGAAAAGCACAGTGTGAGAGGAGAAAAGGGAGAGAAAGCTGTGAATGGTAATCAGATTAGTCTTGATCCACCTGTGTATGTGTGCTTGTGGGTAAGCAAGCAGTTCGAAACATCAGCACTGGCAGAGAGCGAAGATCTGGCTTATACCATTAACCTAAAGTGATTTACAGCAACGCCATGATACGTCACTTATTAGATACCTTGATCGGTATTTGAAATGGGATCTAATCGACTAATTATTTAACAATCAACATAATAGTAAGGAATAGTAAGGTCAAGTTTTTATCTCGCACATGCCTTTTTGCATCCCGACTCAATTTTGTTTTGCGTCGTGTGCATTGAATTTTTAAATATTTGTTAAACTACAGTTTAAATGGTTAAAAAAATAGCTTTGATAATGCATTGCAAGTCCTCTGACTTTGTTTTAGCCTGCTGCATCTGGTTGTTTTCAAACACAAGAATGTGTCTTATGTAAATGCCTAGGGCTGCAGCTATCGATTCTTTTTGTAATCGATTAATCTAGCACTTAATCGATCGATTAATCGAGTAATCGGATAATTTTTTGTGTGTTTTTAAACAACTAAAACAAATAATGCATAACGAAAATGATGTGGCTGTAAAATGATCAAGCATTTGGCTTTTATTTCTCAAAAAACAAACAAAAAAAACTTATTCCAACTCCAACATTGGGGGCCAAAACTAGGCCTATTTATTGCAATTTTTACCCATTTAGTATAAGTGCCAACAATGTTCTATGCTCAATGACTTTGGTAGCCAATTAAAATGTCTTCCCCAAAAGTACGAGTGGATTTGGAGAAGCAGGCTGGGGAATTTCATTCATTTGTTGTCTGTAACTATTTGAAAGACGTGACATACAAACAAGGTCTCGCAAAGACTTCAATACAATATGTGTTCCTCCATCACGTCGCGGTGTATACAGTGAATGCATGCTGAAATTATTGTTGCGTGGCTACATTAAAGTTTAAGCATATGTGATGCATTGCCGCAATTGATCTGACTGGCGCGTGAGAGAGACGAGGATGCGTGTGTGTGTGTGTGTGTAAGTGAAGGGGTTCACACACCGAACGCAACTTTAATTATTTGCGCAAGTAGATTACATACAAAGTAAGTGCAAAGACGCGAATAGACGCATCATTCGCGCCGGGCGTCGCGAATGACGCGAACGTCTTCCGCGCACGTTGAAAAATGTTAACTCAAGCGAATGTTTAAGCGTCTAACTAGACACGATAGACGCATATTTGACGCTCCATTCGCGTTCGGTGTGAACAGACCATTAGGTTATGTTTCAGTGACGTTTGGTGAGAGCATGGAGTGGATGTTTTCGGTTCAGATTCTGAATCATTGAAGTCGTACTGTTGTGGTGTGCCAGGTCTACTTCGCAGTAGACACATTGCACCTTGTTCTCTTCCTTTTTAAGTATGTAATGATCCCAAACTTTAGACATTCTCTGCGTTTATGGACATCTTTACTCTCCGCCATCGTGCCCAATAAATTCAAAATGTATCACGCGCTATAGTATAGATCCGCGTATAGTGAATTACATTTTACATAGGAATTTAACGAGGCTTCGAGGCAGAGTTTTTGCCTCGAGGAATTTTTGTAATCGAGTAACTCGAGGAATCGTTTCAGCCCTATAAATGCCCCTTCAGAAACTGAGGGTCGGTTAATCGCGAAATGTAGGTGGTCAGTCAAACCCTAAAAAATTTAGTTTTGCACATCTCTAGCTTTCACCAGTAATTCATTTCAGGCTGTGTTTTCGATACCAACATGATATATCACTCTTAAGTTGCATTGGCCAGACATGTCAGTGTTGTCTTTTGCTATTGTAATGCTTATTAATGAATTCATCTCTTTTTATTTCTCAACACAGGTCTTAGAGGCAGCCCCTTAACTATGGGATTTCAAAACTACTGAGGGCACTTTCACAAAAGGAGGGAAAAGAGGCGTAATCGAGAACAAAAGGAGAGGATTGAGCTTTTGAAAAGAGGATCAGTCCTTTCGAACTCTGTGGGGTGCATGCTGCCCCCTCAACTGGACGTCCTCTTTTGTGCGAGAGAAAATAAAAGCAGGCATGCGCAATAAACTGAAAGAGTTCCGGGATGGGGGACGCCCCATGCTGGGTCAGAGGAACAGGACTCTTGTGGTGCTGCTGATCGCAGTGGTGCTGACAGTAACGGAAGTGCGGGCTTCCTGGGATCAGAAATCTATGGAAGTTCTAGGTGATGTAAGGCAGCTGGAGGCGTCTATGCACTCGGCGGTCTTGTCGGACCTACGTGAGGCAGAATCAGCGGTTGTGTCCGTGTCGCAGCCCAGTGGCTTCCCAGACTCCTCAGCGGTGGTGGGCAGGGTGTTCCAAATGCGTGTGCCCATCAAAGCGAAGGACTCCAGGGGCATAGTAAAGGTGAGATTATCTTCCTTTAAAGTACATGGCATCCTTAAAAATGTTTTGCAAATGAATGCAAACAAATTTGTCCTCTGGTGTTCAGCGGATCGTCCCTGGCATATCAGATAGCTCCCCAGCCAATGTACTCAGTCAGTGCAAAAGCATGACTTTGCCCCAAGCACTGCTCAAATCTTATTCTGCTTTCCTTATGACTGATAGACCATAAAATGTGTTGGTCCCTGTAATAATGCAATACTACTTGAAAACACGTGGTCTGCATGCTTTATGGCATAGACCTCTCTGGGAATTGCAAGCATGGGGTGCACTTTACATTTAGATCAACAGCATAAACAAATTTTAGTCCACCAAATTTTGTGAGAGCATTGTGTTTCATTCCCGCCTTTTTTGTTACAATTTATTTTGTATTACGGTTGGTTCTACAATTGTTTATCTGTATAAACCCCAACAAGGTGTGTCTATCTTCTGTGAGCTAGCATTTTTTGCTTTCTGAAAACCAATCAATGCGCTAATGGTACAAACACAATCCAGCCCTGACCAGGCATCTTTTGTTGACCACCCAACAGTTGATGAGACATTTTTAACCAACCAGTCCATGTCAACTGTTGTTAAAAGCGTGACCCCTGTCTGAATCTGTTCATTGTGTTTCTCTGTCCCGTCTAAATGTTGGGCGGCTCTCCCAGGCCTTCTGTGTAATCCTACATTCACTGCATCATTTCTGCCCTGTCAAGCGCATTTTTAAAGTTGAAACCACAAACCCCTTTGTGCACTTTCGGAAAATCTGTCTTGACAGCTGTGCTAAAGAATCTAACGCCCAACAGTTAAAGCTGCCTACAGCTGTTCCCTTCCATAGCCATTCAGACCTGTCCAGACCAATAGCCTACGATGAACTTCCCCTTTCCTTCCTTAAGAGCATTTAGAATCAGCTAATAATTTTGAAGTCTCAGAAAAAGTAGATAGCCGGGACAAAAATGAATTCTAACTACAGAGCTGTGTTTTACTACTTGGAGTGGTGGTACGTGCAAAACTTGCCACTGCAATGGTAGAATGTTGAAGATTATCAGAGACTAGCTATGAGTTTGCTAGGTAGTTGCTTAATGGCTCAGAAATAGATAGGGACGCACTGATCCAGTACTCTGTAACGGAATTGCCTCTGCTGCCTTTTTTCCATGTTATAAAGCATGCGCACTGGAAACTGGAATTTACTGGTAATCTGTCATATCTATATCTTGTTGCCCCATTAAAAAGCTTTTAAAAAATGCATTTAAAATACATTTATAAAGTATACAAATATATACTGATTGGCTTCATTACTGTCTCCTCTCCACCAGTAAGTTGGTGTGTGGTGGGCGTTTTGGTGCAATATGGCTGCCGTCGTATCATCCAGGTGACGCTGCACATTGGTGGTGGTTGAGGAGATTCCCCCTTCCACGTAAAGTGCTTTGAGTACGCAGAAAAAGCGCTATATATATATATATATATATATATAATATATATATAACAAATTATTATTTATTATTATACAAAGATTTTATATAAATTGTGCACCCAAGATTTTTTCTAAAATTACTTTTGTTGCTAAATATTTTGTCATAATAGCCTATATAATTGCATATTCATTTGTTGTTTTTCTCTATTATAAAGTAGTGTATTTAGTGGACTGTGTTAATGATCATCAGAGTGATCATCAGTTCTACACAAAGAGGTATAGGTATAGCACTGGTATTGGATCAGTTATAAAAAAAAATCGGTGATTTACATCAATAAAATAGACGTGTTTTTTATATCGTCTAAATAGGGCTTCAATATTTAAATGTAACAGATTTGTATCTTCTGCCAAAGAAAAACTAAATATCATTGCTTATAACAGGGATTTATTTTTGCCCACTTTCTAGAATTATTTCCATATTCCATTTTCTTTTTGTATACAATTGGTTTATTACACAATACATAAATATTGATTTAAAAAATAGTCACTATGTATTTTTTTGGTAAATATGAATATAAAAATATATATCACATTAAACATTTAATTAATATCTTAAGTGAACATGTTGACTAATGACAGCCCTAAAAATAGGCTACATGTTCTTTTTTGTCCATTCCCTGAAATGTTTTGCCCCCCCTCGTGACCCCCTGTGGTCCCTGGGCCATAGTTTAAAAACCTTGACTTAAAATCATAGGAGATTTAAGGATCTGTTACATTTAGGCTTAACAGAGGACATATGTATGGGCAATAGTAATAGTTGTGCTTGCCTGACCAAACAAATAATTCATTTCCAGGACTTATGTTTACATTTTAACATCTTATTTGATTTGCTATATTTTTTTATTTTTTTTATTATAGCATAGGCCAAATTGGTGTATAGTATTGCAGTTGGTCTTTGCTGCTAATTCTATAGTATCTTAAGTCTGTCAAGTCCAAAGCTGTCTGTTCACACCAGACCCATCAGCATGGTTTCCACGAAATGCTTGGACCCTCAGATATTCATAAATAACCTACTGTGCAAAGATCCTTTTGAAGTTACTGACCTACTTCATGCTTTTAAATTTCTAGCCTCCATTTTATCAAAAGGAACCAAGGGGATATGCTTAAAAGAGAGAAAAGCCAAGCGCATCTTAAAAACATCCCTTTGTGCTTTTTTATTTATGTTCAAAACAGGACAAAGCTCTAGTCTTAAATGCCAAAGCCAATTGACGAATGCTTAATCATCTCGATTAATAGAGGCAGCTGTTTTAGTTCCTGCTTATGTCGTTTATGTTTGAACGAAGGAAACTGCGAGCTTCTCTCTCCCTTGTCCTTTCATTTCTCTGAATTCCTCTCCTCCTGCTCTTCCACTCTCGTCCGTGATGGCAGGATTCTTCGTATTCTCCTCAGCCCCTCCCTTTTTCAGCACAAAGACTGGCACTGAAACCTAATTAGCCTCAGCAGTGAGGCAGTGGAAAAGTTGTATTCTTGCAGCTGATAATAAAATTGGTTTGGAAATATGAGTCACTTTGTTGACTGGGAGATGTATGTAACTCAAGATCGCTCTGTTTGGGTCTTGTGGATGCATATTCACGTTTATTTGTTATGATACTGTCTGCATAGCAACCAGCTTTTGCGGTGCCAGTGTCATTGCAGTCTAGAATTACTCTGCCGCACCACTGCCCTTTCACAGTCTTTATGCAGTCTCAACAGGTCTTTCTTTTTCAGAAAAAAGGACCTATAATTCCTCATTTTAGGTGGGTTTGGAAACAAAGGGAGCAAAACGCAGCCCTCGGCTTGTGTGAATGAATCAACAGAGGAACCTGCCATGCCGTTTCTGTTATGTCCACTAGAGGGCAGTTACAGGTTGACTATTTAAGTGTCCTTGACTGTTCTCCTTGTAATTGTTTCAGGAAATGGAGCTCTGTGGATTTCCATAAATAAGCCCCTCTTTTAGTATTTATCCCTCTTTATTCAGGGTCCTTATTTTGCAGAAGTCCCGGTAGGTCCTATCAAATAGGTATCAATATTGAATTTAAATGTCGAGTTACTGCATATACCCATCTCCACCTGTCTGCCACAATGACACAGCCCAAGGAGCTGTAATTTTCCCTCTTTCATAATGTGACCGTGTTTCGATACCGATCCACGTTAAAGAATGCTGCTTGCCATTCATGAGTTTTATCTTCACGGCCCATTTTTTTCCCCTCTGCACATTTACTGTTTTCTCCTTTGTTCATGCTTGTTCCGCAGCATGGATCAAAAGCTGACATTCCCTCCTCACCGAATAGCAATTTAAAGTTTTGTTATAAACAAACAGCAGCTCTCCCGGTGAGCCTTTATTCTGTTACCTTTTCTTTTCCTGTCTGAAAAATGTCAGCAAACAGAATCAGCATTTATTTGATAACTTTCATTTACCTAGATGAAGGACTGCTATTGGCAACTTGAAGCCTGTTTTGATTTCTGCTACACAGGCAGCTCGGTCGCACATTTTGCAAATCCGTCTCTCAAGTGACCTGAACACACCCCACATTTCATTTGTAATTTTCGGTAGAGAAATGGGTCATGTTCCACAGTCCGCTGAAAAAGGCCTGCCGTTTTCCCTAGGCAAGAGTGGGTTATTTTCAAAGATCACTGTCGTCATTTTGTCTCAAAATTGGGAGTGCAAATGCTTCGCTCCTGAAAATGTGATATGTCTTCATTTAAAGAAGCATGTGTATTCAGAGACCACGATGAGTAGAGTTGCATGAATTTTTAACCAAAGAAAATGGTCATTTCATGTAAATATCTGCTTGACCAAACTAAAGGGCTCTTCACGCTGGTTCCCCCACTGCCTCCTTTGTCTCCGTTTCTCTCTCTAATATCACAAAGACATGCCTGAGCCTACTCCTTCAGAACTATGAATCTTATCTTTTCAGCTGTCTTCATATCCCAACAATGAGATCTATTCTTCCTGCAGACTCCCCCACAAGCATGCTCTAACAATGAGCAGCTTTATTCGACCCACAACCAAGGGAGTTTCGATTCATCCATGTAATTCCTTCATTTCAGGGGGAAAAGTTTATTCTTCTCATCAGGTCTTTTAAAGATTGTAAATTTCAACCCTATCACTGAGGTCCTATGGGTTGTTAAAGGGATAGTTCATCTAAATGGAAAATTGTCATCAATTGCTTACTGTCATGTTGCCCCACACCTTCTTGACTTTCTTTTTCCTGTTGAACAGAACAGGTTTAAAAGAATGTTAAAAATTGATAGTCGCCATTCACATTCCTTAAATTAAATACAGTTTTCATTTTTAGGTTCCTTGTTGGTCCTTTGGTTTTGTGGCCCTGGGATCTGTTGGACTATTTTCTTTCCCATTCTACATGTGCCATTCAGAAGCACCCTGACAGGCTTGCTGCAGCAATATGAAAGAAATATGAAAGAAAAAACAACTCCCTAATATTCTTGTTGTTGACATTCTCTCTGCACTCGTTTCTGCCTTTCCTTGCTTTCTTCATTTAAGTCAAGAGAAACATGCCTTTGGCAGAAGTTATACTGTCTTTAGTGTGGGTTGCATGAATCATCTCTATGGAAACTATGTGGTTCCCTAAATGTCAGTGGCTGTGTGTGTTGCCACTGATGCTCTAGTTTCAGAAGAAAAAGACTTGCCTTAACCTTCTGTTTTAATCTAAACCAAGGTCTAAAAAGGCACCGAAAGTAGACACTTAGCATCTGTACCATATGTTTCAATGCAGGTATGGTATCAATTTGGCTATGAACAGAAAAACATTTTTTTTTTGTCAGTGCAGTATATCTAGGCCAGGGGTAGGGAAGTTCGGTCATAGAGAGCCGCTGTCCTGCAGAGTTTAGCTCCAACACTGAAAAAAAACCTCACCTGCCTATAGCCTTAGTAATCCTGAAGACATTAATTTGCTTGTTCAGGTGTGTTTGATTAGGGTTGGAACTAAATTCTGCAGGACAGCGGCTCTCTAGGACCGAACTTGCCTACTCCTGATCTAGACCTATTAGATATTGCTGTGGTTTTTACAGATAATGAAGTGAAAAGTAAATATAGATTCAGTGGCATTGCCGACTCAATTCACTAATTGAAGGATAATTCCACAATTGATCGTAGTTTGACACATTCTGTAATTGATAGCTGTGGCCCATTTCTGTGTTTTAAAGGAATAGTTCACCCAAAAATAAAAATACTGCCATTATATACTCATTCATGTCATTTTAGTTTGGTTTGACTTTCTTGGAATAGAAAAGGAGAGTTTTGGCAGAATGTTCACGCCACGTTTTTCCATACGATTGAAGTGAATGGGGGTGGACATCAAGACTGGAAAAAACATGAAAGCAGTCCATGAAAGTTATCCGATAGCTTACTATGATGATAACTATATTGTCATTTCACGTTATGGTTTATGACCCCTCTTATGGTGCCATATTTAAAATTATGTGGGAGCAAATAGGATTTGAGAGCTGCGACTGTGTAAATGATGACAGAATTGTAATTTTTGTGTGTGGTAACCCTTTAAACCCTCAAAATACAACTGTTCTGTGCAAGCCAAGTACCATTTGAAGTGCAGCAGTGTTGATGTTTCAAGCACACTATCAATCAACAAGACTATAGATCAGCCTATAATTAGACTCTCACCTGAATTATTAATGTCTCTAAGCGATCAAATAGGTTCACAGTCAAACTCCACACATGCTCTGACTGGTAAATGGGAATATTCAAAAGCAGGATTGCGAAAGGCAGAGGGGTGTGGTGCTGTTGGATTTTTGTGTCTAAACCTTTGAAGCCTATCAATTGAAATAAAAAGCCCAGCTGCTGATGCCACTGCTCCCTTAGTGACTGTTATGTACTGGTGTGAGTTTTAATGACCCAACACATGGGCACTGGCTCTACATAATGTATGAACCAGGATTTATTACCAATCAAATTAAGGGACTGGAAGGAAAGGATGTATTTTTGAATTTGCAGAGAGACTTATGTTAACGGATCATCGAAATGCCATTGATTCATTATTGGTTATTTTTGACTGAGCGCTCATTGAATGGCTTTCCAGCTGGTGGAGAATCGCATGCCGCAGGGAGCTCTATGCCACTCTGAGAGCACTCATTCATTATAGTCTTCACTCCTCCTGTGTTACTGAATTTGAAGATACTGAATTCATGCTCACAACCAGGAAAGATATAATACAAAAACTAAAATTATGTATCATTTGAGAAAGACGACTTTGATTCATGTGATTAGTCACATTATAAAGTGAAATTTACTTTCAGGTTTTACTTGGCAGTGCATGTCTGGCATCCCTGTAAGCTCATTTGTCTTGTTAAATTTCAGATGCGAGTCATTCAGTTGCAGTAATCGTTATTTCTCCTCCCATTTTACAGATCACAGAAGCAAGCAAGGATGTGCTCCCAGCATGGTTGCATTGGGATGCAGAGAGTGGCACACTTCAAGGCCTTCCTCTAGAGACAGACAAGGGCGTTCACTACATATCTGTTTCTGTTTCCAATGAAAGCCAAGTCTCCCAGAGCCCAGATGTGTTCTCCATTGAGGTGCACCCAGAGGAGCATGCTGATACAGATCCTTTTCAGCTTGCAATCCAGCAATCAGCCAGCAATGATGTCCAACCTTTCATCTGTGGCAATGAGGAGCCTGTTACTGTGCTTACCGTCATCCTGGATGCTGACCTCACAAAGATGAGTTCAGCGCAGAGGGTAGAACTACTTGCCAACATGAAAAAGTTCTCTGGCATGGGGCTTCAGCACATGAAGATTTTGCCTGTGGTCAACAACCGTTTGTTTGACATGTCTGCTTTCATGGCAGGACCAGGAAATGCCAAGAAGGTGGTTGAAAACGGAGCCCTTTTGTCCTGGAAACTTGGCTGCAGTCTGGATCAAAGCAGCATTCCTGATATTAGTAGTGTTCAGGTTCCGGCAAAAGAGGGGACCATGTCCGCACAGTTGGGGTATCCAGTTGTTGGATGGCATATTGCAAACAAAAAGCCCCATGTACCCAAAAGGGTACGAAGACAGCTCAACAACACCCCCACTCCCATTCCCTCATTACTGCCCCCAACAGTTTACCCTGAGCCCCCCGTTCGTATTGTTCCCACACCAACCTCTCCTTCTATTGCTCCTACCTCAGAAAGTTCTGCCCCACCTGTTCGTGGTCCTGTGCCACTTCCCATGAAACCTACCATTCGGAACAAAGATCCTATTGCCTACACTCCAACCTTAGGCCCCCCTCAACCAACACGTGTAATGGAAACTACCAGCACTATTGGCATCCAGCCCACCATGACTAGACCTGTATATGTTGGAACCTCTGTGACCCCAGCAACACCCACCACCAGGACAAAACCGACAAAAAGACCTGGAAAGAAACCCAAGACAACACCAATACCAAAAGAACCCAAGACTACCACAACCAAGCCACCAAGACGCACCACTCCTGCGGTTATTGTACTTGATGGCAATATAAAACCCCAGCTGCGTAACCCCATCGATCAGGTGAATGCCCACATTGGCACCTACTTTGAGGTGAAGGTTCCATCTGATACATTTTTCGACAAAGAGGATGGAACTACAGATAAGTTAAGGCTCACCTTGCGCAAGGGCAATGATGTAGTTGGGGATGATTCCTGGATACAGTTCAATAGCACAAGCCAGTTGCTGTATGGATTACCAGACCAGGAGCACGAAGGAAAACATGAGTATTTCATGCAAGCAACTGACAAAGGAGGTCTCTATGCAATAGATGCATTTGAGGTCCGTGTCAATCGATGGGGAGCCAATGTTAAGTCACCGGTGTTGTTTACTGCCATGTTTGAGGGGGATGCACGTACAGTCACCAATGACATTCACAAGAAGATCCTTCTGGTCAAGAAACTGGCCCAGTCTTTCGGTGATCGTAACAGCAGCACTGTTACACTGAAGAACATCATCAAGGGCTCCATCATAGTGGAATGGACCAACAACAGCCTTCAGCAAAACCCCTGCCCAAAAGAGCAAATACAGCATTTGAGCAGAAAGATCTCTGATAATGAGGGTAAACCCTCTATACAATTCACTAAACTCATGGAACCAGACTTCAAGGCATTAAATATCACTGTCAGGGGCACAGGAAGCTGCCGTAACTACATGTTTGTACCGTTAGGTGAGATCGCCGATCCGACCCCATCTCCTGTTACTCCTGCTGTGGGCGCGGGAAGACAGAGCACTGATGATGTTTATCTTCACACCGTCATACCGGCAGTGGTGGTTGCAGCCATTTTGCTGATTGCCGGAATCATTGCCATGATTTGCTATCGCAAGAAGCGCAAGGGCAAGCTGACTATAGAAGACCAAGCAACTTTCATCAAGAAAGGAGTGCCCATTATTTTTGCGGATGAGCTCGATGACTCTAAGCCACCCCCCTCTTCCAGCATGCCCCTTATCCTTCAAGAGGAAAAGCCTCCGCTTCCTCCACCAGAGTATCCCAACATGGCTAGTCCAGAGACAACACCTCTGAACCAGGACCTTTTGGGAGAGTACACACCTCTACACGATGAGGATCCTAATGCCCCTCCCTACCAGCCACCACCACCCTTCACTGTCCCAATGGAGGGGAAAGGATCCCGTCCTAAGAACATGACCCCATACAGATCTCCACCCCCTTACGTGCCACCCTAATGTTTGCTGAAACCTCCGGAGCAGGAGGATGGGGAACTTTTGTAGTTCCACACCAGTGTTGTCTCTTTGCATTATGGGATTTTTAGAAGGGGGGCGCTGGGTTTTGGGTTTGAATGTGATGGGATGTTTTTTGTTAAACAGGACTCTTAAGGAGATGTGGGAGGGTGGGGTGAGTGGATAGTCTGCGAAGGACAGCAAGAACAACCTCAGCCTCTGACTACTCTGGTTATTGCTAAACTGTTGGGGATGTACCCTCCAGTCCTGGCGCTTGTGTGTCTAGATGGGCTTTTTTGACTAATTATTGGTTTTGTTTTGTTTATCTTTAATTTTTTTTTCCTTTTTTTTGACACTCTCCTTGCCTAACAGCACTCTTTCTATCTTCTGAATTCGTTAATCTTGAATAATATAAGCGGACAATAAATCTGACTGCAGGTGCAAAAGGTTTCATAGAGAAATTCAATAACAGAAGGGGAATAAAAGAATGGCCTTGAGAGACTTGGACAGGCATGCAGACAGTTTTGTGGGATGTCGTTTCATTATGGTTTTGCCTTTTAACACAAAATTAAACTGTTTTTATTGTTATTCACGTGTCTAGTTAAATCACTACAAGAAGAGGTAGCCAAAACGAAAGATTTGTTTAATCCACTGTATATTTGAAAGTTATGCTAGAACATCTTTAATTTTTATTATATATATTTTTATTACTTTTTTTAAGTATTACACTGAAAACACTATTTTCCACCCCTCAATTCTGAAAAAAAAAAAGCAAAACAATATTAAATCATGGAGTGAACATTGCAAAGTGTGTTGTGACTTGAGAAAATGTGCTATATAGTTTCTTGCCAGCCATGTGAAACTTTTGGAGGAGGTAATCTCATGAGTGAGTCGTCTATGCAGATTCTGCCTTTGACCTGTCAGGCTGAAGCCCAGTATTGATCTCGCTTAATCATATTTCCCATAGGTTATGAAGAAATCTTGTGATGTAATTGGATGTACAGGTTTACGGCATCTCCGTATCCTTAATTTTCTCATAAAACTGCAGGAACAATGTTCCGCACCCTCAAGTCAAAACCACCAATATACTGTTTCACCAGTTAAACTCAAGCTACTGACAGTCATTGAGACAGATTGCTCAATTTCAAAGACTTGATTTAATCAGAACAAGCTCTAGTTTCAAATGATTTGTAGTTTATTTTTCTTTTCTTTTTATGTTATTTTGAAAAAAAATATATTATATATAAATTTTTTTTTTTCAGTAATGATTATGGAGTATATGCCTTGGATCCACTCAAAATAATACTAAATAAAGACTGAAGATTTTGATAATAGTGACCCATCCTCTACACAACGGCATTGTTTATTATGTCATGTCATTATTATATATTTGCAGTTGAATGCCATATTTTGCCTTGGTGGTATCGCAGCAAGTGTCTTCTGTACATAATATTCTGCCTGTGGATATAACTGTATTTATAGTCCAAACGTGTGTAAATCAGATATGGTAAAAAAAAAAGAAATAGGGAAAAAATATTACCGTTTGTTTTAGATGAGGGGTGATTATTTTTTATACATATATATAGTGATGGTTATTAAAAGAAATCATTGCGCAAGACCTGGAATAGGAGTGAAAAGAGCTGGTTTCATTTACAAAATCATCACAAAAACAAGGTTGATAAAATCACAATCTAATTTTTTATAAAGTTTTTGATACAACCTCAAATTGTTTATTATGAACAATAAATATATAGTGTACTGCAATTTGTGAATCTTTAGTCTTGGTAATTGATTCATTATATAGCTTTTCTTCATTGGTCTTTTTTTTTTAGGTGGATATCTTTGTTTACTTTAAATTTATTTAACAAAATAGAAAAGGCGGACTGTGTTGTCAGGAAAAATGTTGCCCTTTTGTAATCATATTTTTTTTTTTTTTTTTGATTACGCTCATTTGTTTTGAGGTTTGATTTCAAAAGTGACATTTGCAATAATAAAGGTGTGACGTAGTCACGGCTGGTCAGTATGAGTACTGTGCAAGATATGTGTGATACGTCCTCAAGTCTGACAACCCCAGATGACTGAATTGTTTCGCCATGCAGGGGGTTATGTATGGATGTAGCCTACTTTTGGGGTGTAATGGTAACTCGGTTTTTAATGCTTCCATTTATCAGTATACCAAAATCCATGTTTCTTTAGTACGTACCAGCAGTTTGAAGATGGAAATGTCTGTCTTGCAATTGATCAATTGATACAAGTAGGACTGAGGTACAAAAACATTGCAACATGCACTTCATCTTGGTATTACATTGACAAACTGCAAAAATAATTTTTCTAATCAGTATTTTTTCAAAGAAGCAAAGTTATGTATTAAAATTTAAAGTTTGAGCAATTTGCCAGTAAGGTAAGAAATCATTCACATTTTATAATTTACAGGAATGCAAAATCAGCAAGGAAACATTTTTTTTTTTAATACATTATTTATACATCTATGTAGCAATGAGTCTGTTGCAGTAAAGCTACTGCTTTCTCATTAGCACAATTCTGAATAAATATTTTAGTTGGAGAAACCAAAGATGCAGGTTACAAAATAAATGTTGTTTGCTAATGTTAAGTCTGCTGCGTTAGTTCAAGTTGTTAAACGGACGGATGAATAAGTGAAAATACAAGTTTCCCCTTTTAAGAATGTTTGCTTGTTTTTCCTACAAAATACAAGCTCAGTGTAGGTCAATGGAGAATATTATCACATATATTCAATCTATATGGTTATTTTCACCAACCCTGAGCTGAGGATGAATTTAATCTGTATCACGATATTCTTTTCATTTTTCGGCACAGTCGTGATGTCTATACATTTTTAATGTGAAATCAAATCAGCCTTACATACTTTTTTTGTTTTGTTTTGTTTACAGTATTTCAGCCTGCAGAAGAAAACAAATCACATGCAGTTTGTTTGATTAGTATGAATATAACTTTAATACTTAAAACTGGAATATCATGCTTTTACGTTTGATAGGAGGGGGAAATGGGTAGTATGTTTTGTGTATATGAGTTCTGTTTCTTTCTGTTTTTATCGATGTTTCAAAGTGCGCAAGCTGTATTGCAAAGACAAGCCGAGTTGACGTCAGATTGTCGTCGAACATTTAAGCAATGCATTTCTAAAGGTGCTGAGGTTGACCTTGGGGGCCAGGTGTAACAAATCACAGTGATGTGTTAAATGAGACGCCTTTGAGGTCTGACAATACGCAGATGCTGCCATGAAGTGCAACCTAGTAAAGAATTCAACACCAACGTAATGACGAAAACCACTTTATTCATTCTCTTTCATGTTAAACAGCGTTGGTTCATTTATACCACCAAACACTGTATGTTTGAATCTTGCATTAAAAAGTGTTCTCACCGGGAATGTGTGTGGGTTCTTTGATAATTCATTATTGACACATTTCATAGTTCATGCATATCATATGCATAGGCCATTTCATTCATAATTTGGGATTAAAGAAATGTTCTGGGTTCAAACAACTAAGACACACTGACAGGTTCTTTCATTATTAATGCTGAATATAATTTGACTCATGGCTTAGATTGTTGAAACGAACATAAATTGTGGTCACGGTAATGCAGATGTACTGCAGTACTTGCATTGAAAATGAACCAGTAGGGTAAAAACGCTATTATTTTTTTCAATTGGAAAATTGATTTTTAAACCTTTAAAGACGTATCGTTAGCTCCACCCTCTCCCAATGAGCGCTCCGAATAACGTAATCGAGTCGATCTCCCTATGCTCTCAATACTGAAATGTTTGAATATATATGTACTTTTTGCAATAAACTTAAAATATATTGTTTATATATATATATATATATATATATATATATATATATATATATATAATCCACATTTGTAAATGAGTAATTATATAATTCTCCATTTTAATTTGATATGCTGTTCGCAATGCTAAATGGGATTGTAGTTCTTTCCCTCACAACAGCCGTTAAACAGACTTTGTACCTTTTATATTTTTGTCTGGTTTTCAAATATTTTTTTTGCTTCAACTCAAAGTTTGTTGAGTTATGATTCACCTCGTAGATGGTTGGTTTTGTTCATGGCTTTTAACTTTTTAGACTTTTTTGAAATCCCTGCGGGAAAAATGAATGAATACTTCAGGAAACAACGCCACTGAAAAATGGGCGGGCGCTAATGCTCCATTAGTCAATGTGACCTATTTTCAAGGATAGTTAAGTCATACTTTTGTAGACAAAATTGCCAAGTTTACTAAAAAAAGAAATGAAAAAAAAAAAAAATTATATATAGCCTATATATTTCACAGCTCAAGTTGTGTTAACCCTCTGGTTCTCTTTGGTCATTTTCAAATTTCAAAATTATAATTTATTTATTTTTTTACTTCATAGGAATGGGACAAAACTTGGTAAAGGTTGTGGCACTTGCTGTGTGAACACACACAACAACAACAAAAAATCATGAACCTGATTCGGAAAGGTTAAATGGTCCTGGAAAAATAGTCACACTTGTACTCTTCACGGTCATAAATGAGCGCATTGGAAATAAATGGGAGATGATTTTTATCTAGTGGAAGGTTTTGGTGCTGCGGCCAAACGAAATCTTACTGAAAGTCTTGCCGTTTTAGAGTAAAACGTGTTTTTGAAAATATATATTTCACGTAAAAATTGAAAATAGTATTTTTGTGCATTTTTCATAACAATAAACATAAAATTCAGTAACTTTTTTCACTTCAGCAATAATCTGCCAAGTTTCGTCTTTGAAAAGAGATTTACATTTTTAGGTCTATGCTCAGAAATGAATAAATGTATTAGAAATACAGCGTAAATATAATTTAGAACCATAAAATCGCCTGAAAATACAAAATATTAAATAAAAACTCAAATATAGTACATTAATTTCATTGTGGAAAAAATATATATATTTGACTGACGAAGAGCACCAGAAACATTTCTTTAATTAATTGTGGATTAACATATCCAGCTTCCATTTTCACATAACATTCTCATTACATTTTTTTTTTCATATTTACAGCATTTTTTTTTTTTTTTTAAAGGATCCTCCTCAGTAAGACCCCTCATTACCATCAAAGACCGTGAACCCTCCATCAAGTGACCTTTTGGGTAGAGCACCCTTGATGAAACCCTTTGGTTTTTGAGGATCTGAAGCGCCCTCGATGACATCGCGGCCTTTAAACCCCCCTGACAGCAACAGATCTCACACTTTTCTTTTCATTTACTGCTCCTCTATCACAAACAAGATTAGTCTGTTCTACAAGATAAATTATACACGCCATACCCGTTACATTCCATTTGTCTTAATTTAGAATAAGAAACACAAGTAGACAAGGTGTCTCTCTAGTCAGACAAATTGAGAAGGCAAAGATGAAAGATGTTTCCAGCGCGAGTTTCAATCGTCTTTATTTCACTCTTCTTCCCTTGTAGGAGAAACTTTGTCAATTACTTAGATTTCAAGATTAACAGGATTATTTCCATTGCATTGACGGCTTTAAAAAAAAAAAAAAAAAACATGAACCAGTTCACATAGTAGCATTGTGTTTTTCTCAATGGTTCGGAGCTGAAAAACATCCAGATGCTGCATGTTCAATAATTGTGGGCAATCAGCTATTTTAATAATGTTCTCCCAATTCTCTGAACTGTTCAGATCACATTAAGAAAAGCATTTCCTCGCCTCCACATGGAATGCGACGTTAAGCCCTTGAAGTTTCTAATAGGATGCAGTGTAGCAGTTTACAGATTGTAGTTTTAGTGCCGAAAACGTATGAAGATTAAAGGCGTTTTGCCTCTAAGGACGCCTCTTGTTAAAACGTACAGATGGTTCTGTCTCCAAACTCTTGTGTTTACTTAGCCATGGGCATTAGGATGGATGAGGCTTTTACTCTCTCCAGATACTGCAATGATTTCCAACAAAACGAAAACTAGAGATGGCCGGGCGTTCTTGGTGTGTATGCGGCTTTGCACAATTGAATTTTAAAATGAACATATTATGTCAAACTTGCTACATCCAGGGAGCTTTACACCATCACTGGCCTTATTTGTACTTACGATTCAAAATGATGTATTTTGTTGTGGCGGTTTAGTTGCTCCTCGTCGAAACTCTTCAAACGTATCTAGAATACGGCTGGGTCGTATTTCACCCCCAAAAATCTGAAGAAATGAGAACATTTGCATGACAATTAAGCACTTTTGCCCCCACTTCTCATTAGCATAATGCAAAAACATAAACATAATTAATTAAACACCATGGCAGTAGTTGTTTTGCTGCTTTATGCAGATTAATGTTCAAATACAATCATTTTTGTACCAACTTTTTATCACAGTAAAGAAAATTGCGGGGAAAATGTTTGGAGTCATTATGGTAATGATAATTTCGGGGGGAAATTTGCTTAATTGCCATGAAAATAATGCAAAATAATGTTCCCAAAATAGGTTTACTTTTTAGGATTTTTATAATCATATTATTTTATTTATTTTAGGGTGGCATTTTGGTGACAATTCATTTTAAGGTGACCTAGCTACATTTACTCAACTTATTATAGAGTTATGGTTAGGGTTTGGTTTAGGGTTAGTTAACTTAATAATGCATAATTTACTGTTATTACTATAGTAAGTACATGTAGTAACGTGTACCTACGTCACCCTAAAAATAAAGTGTTACCAGCATTTTTGTTAGATTCACCCATTTACCACTATGGAAAAACATAACCAAAATTACCATAGTAATCAATATTTTTTTTGTTTTTGTAGCATGATATCTATGTACTCTTTGTTGTGCCGTTGCATTGGTCATGAGTGATATCTGATGTAAAATAAGGAAAATGATGTCTTCAACTCAAGAAATTGTTTTCTGAAGTGAGACTGTTCTCATTTTAAAACCAAAACATAAATGTAGAATTTAGTAACAAATGCAGAAACGATGTTTGTGTTCCTCCCATTGTTCTCTCTTTTTCTTTTGAGAATATCCAGGCAGCGCACAGTAGACAGTGGCAATTCATCATCTCACATGTGTTTGATGCAGCATTGAAATGCATGTGTTTGAGAACAACAAGCGGAGCATCTAGGACTCCACGTGGCGACGCAGCCAGGATTTATTCCCAAGATCTGCTCGCAACGTGCGGAAAATCTGGACTGGAGTTCCGTTGGGTCTCAGTACGAGTGCATTATACATTATTCTGTGTGTATAATGTAGGAGAAGAGGAAGAGTTTGACTATACTATGATAAGATGTGTTGGGTACAGCTGAATAAAATTTATTCCAATGGGTTTTATTGTCAAAATGTGCCAGATTTTAATACATTACTGTGAGGTAATGCTTGCAAAAGTTTGCCAGCTTTTCTCTTTTGCTCTAAATAATACCATGATATTTTGACACCACTATAACATTTTGTAGATACACCACGTGATAATCATGGTATTTTTTTTTCTTTTTCTGTAACACAATTGGTATTCTTTGAGGTATCTTGTAAAAACCATTGACTATTTTATCACCATGTTTTTTTTTATCCCCTCTTGGACATACTGTTCAAAAACCATCATATAAGAATATCATAATCATTCAATACCATGATAAAAATACCAAACTCCTATGGTTTCATCATGTTTTTTAACAAACTGTAGTTTTACCATGTTCTATAGTAATACCATGGTATTTGTTGATGTATCATGTAAAGTCATTCATTACCACATGGTACACGGTATTATCATGTGTTTAAGACATAGAGAACCATCATTTATCTTTGTGACATACCATTTAAAAACCATTGTAATTTAATATGGTAATCATGCGGTACCATTAATATATATCAAACTGATGTGATGTCAATGTTTTTTAACTAAATGTAGTATTACCAAGTTTTAGTACAAGTACCATAGTATTCTTTGTTCTGTGTAAATTACATGGTTAAAATAATATGCTGAATATGAAAATATGGTATCACCATTATTACAACTTTTTATAGTAATTTAAAGTAACACATAAAGGTTAAACATTTCGTAAAATCAACATATGGCAGAGCTCAAATATACGGTAAACTTTTTTTCTGGTGGATTTTAAAGATTCACTGGTAAAAAAGAATATAAACAAGATACTGGATTGTTATACCTAAAGGGACAAATCATTATGAGTCGGAAATATTCATGAAGTAAATCTATGCAAATTCTTATCAGACATGCACTGTGATGGGAGAGCTTATCTCAAGGACCACGTAGACAGAAATTACCCAAGTCTGTTGTCAATTTAGAGCAGACGTGTGAATCAAACCCACATGCGCCGCTTTTGCTTGCCGAACACGGTCTCTGTTCAGGACCTCACCATATGAGCGGTAACAGGTCCAGAGTAATATTCGCTTCTATTTATCCCTTTGAAATGTGTATTCTGAAAGACCACTGCCTTCTTTAATCAGTAGGAACTGCTTTAAGATGTCCTTACCCACTGTTACTTCAGGGTTTTTCCAGAGAACATAAACAATGGCAAGCAGTTTCTCAGCATCTGAGGAAAAACCTCCATTTACTGTGTCATTTCTCAGATTACAAATGCTAAAACGACTTCAAGTTTCTGTTTTGTCCTGACTTTTCCAAGTTAAACACGTTCCTGGGTCAACAAACACATTTTGTTGGACCTGGAACAGCATTCCTGTCCAAAAAAATATTCCTAATCATATCCATATCCCTACCTATAAGTTATCCCTAAAATCAAAGTGAAAGGATAGGAGAATTACACTGTTGTAGAAGCACATAACCGTGGTTTTGAGCCTAAACTTGACATAAACTGTAAACTCAAACATGTAAACGGAAAATATGCCCAATGGAAAGACTTCAATTTCACAAAAACTCCCATATATCGCACAAATGTTTTTACGCTCGCATGAGGTTGTTTTTCAGGCAATTCAAAAAAGGAATATTTCGTAAAACTGCAATGGAAACAGTTTTTTTAAATGGGTCACCTGACGTATGTAAAAGTCGATCCTTCTTTAAAGATGACGCGGTGTGTTTGGACAGAAAACGAGACAGAGCTCTCCATTAAACTCATAAAAAACAAAAGTATCATGGAAATACTGGATTCTAAACAACAAAGAAATGCCACAATTTATCAAGACCTTGAAGCAGATAGTAGGGAGAAACACCTCATATGTGCCGCTCCCAAGTATAAGGTACTTTCCTTGCCATTAATGCTTGGATAACATGCCTAAGTCTCCTCTGATTAAAATGTCTAGTGCGGCGGTGGCTGAGATATACAAAAACCTACTAACATCCGTTGCCATGATTTTTGGAATGACTTATCGCAAGAGGAAAAAATGACATCTGTTAAACGGCTGTTTACACGACACCGTTTTCAACTGAAAAACGTAAAACTTTTTATCCGTTTTTGCCGTTCAAACTTTTGAAAACGGGTTTCAAAGTGCAAGTTTTTGAAAACAGCCTACGTGTAAACAACAAAATCGTGAATCTCTGAAGACGATGATGTTATGCACATGCGTATTACGTGTTCAATCAATAGTGTTTCAGCGCCATCTAATGGTCTGGGAGCAGAATACAGCGTTTTTAGTCGGTTTCGCGGATCCGTGTGAATGGGGATCGTTTTGACAATGGTGTCGTCTGTACGTGGAAAACTCAAAGGAAAAACTTCTCCGTCTTAAGCATATCGTTGTCGTGTAAACGTAATCGGTCAACGGAAACGGCGTCATTGCGTAATAGTTTTTTTATCGACATTTAGAAAATATCGCAAAAGTTTTGCGCAAATCTGTAATGGAAACGCAGCTAATGACATTCTGTTAACTATCTTCTATAAGAAAAGAAGATTACACTGGTTTAAAACAGTATGAGGGTGAGTGAACTCCAACAAAATCTTTATTTTGCAGTGAACCATCCCTTTAAGAACACTATTTTTAAAGCAGATGCCAGAGCAAAAAAAAAAAAGGTCAGCTTGGATGGACTTGAAGATAAAAGAGCAGAGGACATCAGATGAGTATGTTCCTCTCCGCTCCTGCTCTCGCGAGCTCATTCAGATTCGTCCTCAGTAACCCAGGTGTCCACTCGCGTTGCGCCGTTCCAGGAATGATGAAGCACTGGGCCTCAAGAGCTCCACGCAGGCTGTTGGCACAATTTATTATGCATGATGAGATTTGGCCTCTCTCGATCTCTCTCCCTCCCTTCCTCTCTTGTTGGCTAGCTAGCTAGAACTCATTACTTTGTACTTGTTGAGTGGAAGCCGTTATTTCAGGCCCATTAGTTAGCCATACGGGATTGTTATGTGACCACAGATGCACATTTTCTACATGCTAGCATGGAATCATTTTTTAATCTTCAGAAGCAAATGGAGGTTTGGGGCAAAGCGCCCCGTTTTGTTACAAGCATGTGCGTCCATGTGTGCACGGCGAGTGATTGAAATCTGCTCGGGTCCAAGAAATTCAGTGCATATACTGAAATGCCAAAATGAAAACTTGTACTTGAAAGTGTAAGATTAAAAAAAAAAAGGAATGTAAAAGATATTTCAAATAAAATAAATAAACAATGAGCAATACATTTGTCACAGAATATAAACGTTGGTTAGTTGTTCATTGTTAGTTCATGTTAGGTCAATCAACTAATATTAACAGATGCAACGTTTAATTTTAATAATAAATTAGTCAATTAAATTATGTAGTTACCTAATACTAACAAACGGAACATTGCTCTAAAGTGTTACCATATATTCTTTTAGAATTAGTTTGATTTTTGTCAACATAAAAGTGACAATCAACACATTTTGAGATTTATATTTATTAATTTATATTAATAAAATGTTACAAATTTCTACAAAATCGCCACCATTTGGACAGGATGAAGGAGTTTTCACCAAGTGCAACATGTTCCTGGATCTACATCTTTGTTGATCCTGGAACAACATTCCAATCAACCAATCAGATTTGAGGGACAAGTTTATAGTTTGTCAAGATTAGGCTTACAGCCAGGGATAGTTGCTCTTACATCAGTGTTATTCCTTATGATTAGGCTAGAACCAAAAATAAACAAGCCATAAGAACAATCAGTGTCCTGCCATTGTGCCACAAATCGAAATAATCTAGCAAATCCAGTGAACCTAATTTATGTGCAAATTGGCTTCAGCCTCTGTTGTGGATTTCACAGAAACCTCCTTCACTGGTAGGAATGGTTTTGTAAATCTCATTAGTGGCGAGGAGAATTAATGCAGGCCTGATAACTGCATGATGGCCCTTAAGTGTGATCACTGCTGTTAATGCCAGCTTTCTTGCTGGGGCTGCTTGACGCATATTATTGGATCATTGCAGTAGCAGACTGGATGACACTTTAGCAATCTTTTTCATTACCAGGTCACATAAATCCTTACATCCTCTTGTCACTCTCTCATAAAGCCCTCTAAATGTTATTTCCCTTCTAATGAGCTTTTTAGTATAAATACAGACTTTTGGGGGGTTTTGTGTAGTGGCGACTGAGCCAGAAATTACCATAAGTGGGATCTGAGAAAACGGAAAAGAAAACAACAGAAATAATCGGCATAATAGTATAATTTTACATCGGACGTTGCTCATCGTCCCTACACAAATCCTTAAATTTGTGCTGTTGACAAAATGAACATGCTGAGCATATGATCAGATAACATTTAATTACGTCAAATCAAGTGGCAAGAAGGCACTGACTATTGAGCTGCCTCGCTGTCTAATGCCTACTTAGGCAGCTGCCTTCTAAGCAGCCCAGGCTCATTGGAATAAAACGTATTTTTGCAAAATGCAAAATACATTGCGTCGTCCACGTTTCGCGACAGTTTCAAAGTGAAATGATCAGTGAGAGGCGTTAAAAGCATGTTTAGTTTTTTTTACGGAACATATGAAAGTGAATATGGCAACGTTTTATTACTTTGGAGTTTGTACGTATAACCACAGTTCTGAATTGAAATGTCCGTTGAGTTTCGCTAAAAGATGAATGCTCCATTTTAAAATATCGTACACCTACCCTGAACCCTAAACCAACGTGATGGTGTTAACAAAAGCAAATGTGACATAAAAATGTAATTGTAACCATGACATTTTAGCTTGTTTTTTAACTCATGTTGAACTTTGAGCTCTTTTGTCATGACTCGTCTTTCACAGGATTAATGCCCGATCTCTCTGCATCACAAATACAATTCTGTGCCAGCTGAGCTACCATGCAAGCTTAGTAAGATGACAGTAAAACCGAACATATGGAGCTGGTTGAGTGATGCAAACTATGCAAACCAAAATATATTTGTTTACAAATCATGCACTACGGTAAAACGTGTTTTGAGGTCGTAACATAATTGTGCAAGGAACCGCATGAAAACAAGTCTTTATTAATACATAATTTGCCCCTGTAATCATAATTGTGTGTGAAAACGATTAAAAGTGCTTGCTGTTTTACTGCCTCTGGTGTTCATTTCTGTTGGAAACTGCAGTGATATGTAAGTATTTCGCGTTTTGCAAAAATGTTGCCACAGGCACGTTTTTCCAATGAGCCTGTTTTGCTTCTAAGGCATGTTGCTAAGCTAAACACAAGCTATTCTATATAGCATTATAATAACAAGCAAACAAATATGGGGTGAAACAGTCTACTATCTTTCTTTTACAGAACTATTTTGCTCTGTCAAACACAAGTTCAGTATGGAGTGCCACAAGGCTCAGTACTAGGACCTTTGCATTTTACCCTATATGCTTTTTAGATACTCATATCACAATGCACACAATTTCGAACTGTCTTTATTTCCTTATCTTTATATCATTTTTCATTTGGAATGAATTTAGTCCTAGACATGTTCTTGACTTACTTCATAACATTTTGTCAACACACAAATGCTCAACTATTTTCAGCTAATTATTTGTAGCTCCAAGTATAATTAATGATATAATTGTCAGTGGTGACGATGTATTGTTTTCTCTCACTCGCTGCCATACAAGAATGAACTGCTTCCACATCCTCTCTATAGTGCAATAAAAGAAAAACTCTAATTCCACATCATCTTTTACGACTTTATTATCCAAGCTATTGATTCAATTCATGTGAAATGGGGTGCCAAAGTCTTACATTTTCAGCATATGCTCATAGCGTGCCTTCTGAACGATACGTGCTCGAATTACGACTGATAATGGATGGCTTGACATTTTGTTTTTCTAATGAAATCCTCCAAGCCTAATTTTGCTCTTTCACTGATGAAAACATGAGTCATTATAGAGTGATTTGCAGTATAATCATTTGGGATCTATTCCTGCAATGTTTTTTTTTTCTCCAGGTAATGCATAATGGGATGTTTGTTTGTCAGTGATCGATGCATGTGTATCTGATTTGCGGTGTGTTGTGCCAGATGGATTGTAGGACTGTAAAAATCACAAGTGGTTTTGCAATCAAACAAACGCTGATGTAATTGGACACGTGCACTGCAGAACACAACAAAAGTGTCATATCGTTCAGAAGGCATGCTACAAGCATATGCTGAAAATGTAAGGCTGTAAGTTCTGCTGAATTCCAGTTCTTCTGGGATGTTCCTAAGTGCAGTTAGGCGTGTGTGTGTGTGTGTGTGTGAGTGTGTGTGTGTGTGTACATATTATGTTCATTGCCAATGAAAAAGTGAAATTGTTAAAAACATTTATTTATTGTTTAAAAATTATACTATACCAAGTCTTTTTTTTCTGACTCTATTGGCAAGTTTCATTTTTTAAAAACCTGCTAAATGCATTTCCCCCCCCCCAAAAAACTAAGAGTGCCCAAAATATGTTCTCTATGAATAAATATAAATAAAACTATTTTTGTATCATTTAATTGCTCTGAATAAAATGTAAATATCCCAAAAACAAGACAGATTTACTTAAGACTTGATCATTTAATGTCATTCTATTTTTGATTACCTCATTTGCAAGCTGTTTCTTGTTTTAGCCTAATAAACCTGCTAAATGAGTAGCATTTTTAAACAATTTGACCACCATTTTTCTTCAGCAGGACAAATAAAAATATAAATAAAAATAAAAGTAGCTTTCTTAATTAGTAAGAAATTCTTGTCTTCCTAAACATCCAAAAGTAACATGAAAATCAAATCTTGTTTATATTTCTGACCCCAATGGCAGTTATTTTTCATGTTTTAAGCATAACTCAAATGTTTATAAGGCTTATACTTAAAACAAGACATATGAAAGGCTAAAAGATTAATGCATGTTTGTGACAGGAAGTTGTCAGATATTGCGGGGTGAAAGAGCCATAAAAACCTTGACATGGATTCTGCACTGACGGCCATTGTCATCTCCCTTCCGCTTCTCTCTGCACTTTCTCAGTTTCTCACTCACACATCCTTTCTCTCGCACTTTCCTCACGCTCGCTTCTTCAGCTCACACATTCCTTTCCATGTTCTTTCTATCTGGAAGTCTCAAAGTCATTATATCTCTTCGCCCCGTGTGAAGGGCAAGCCGTCACATGACTCGTCATCAGTCACTCCTCATTCCTTCGCCCAGCCAGGTAATTTAGAGGGAAGGTTTTTCCGACGGGACTATCCATGCAAGGAAAGGTACATTTCTCTGTGTGTTTGTGTTCCTGCAGCTGGTATGGGAGGAACTGTCTGAGGAGAGTGTGATTGCATGAGGGAGCTGCCAGTCCTTCAAGCCGATTTGACAGACACGTTTTTTTTGTGTCTTGACATCTGGCGGCAATCAAGGTGGACTTTTTACTCATCCTCTTTGTTCCACAGGAATAACTTTAGCCTAGAGTACATTGGGGCCTGGAACCTTAGACAATGAAGTTATATGACTTCAAAATGTATCATTTTATTGTATGTGTGGTCTTTGATGTCTACTCTAAGTACTAAATAAAACAAATATAGTTTTCCAGTGTACAGACTGTCTTCGAATGGTATACATCTGTTAACACATTTCTTACTGGCTACCCCATATTAATGTTCATGCTAAATTTGTTGTATTAACATTTTGTATTAACAATTCTCATTATCTGAAAGCTCACTTCATGTTTCCTGTAAGAAAGCATATACAGGGTATAGAGCAAAGGTCCTAGTACTGAGCCTTGTGGCACCCCATACTGAACTTGTGATAAGAAAGCATATATAAGATAAAAAGTATATAGTGTTATTATATGGTGTTTTCATGACTTTCAAAAAGAGAAAATAATGATAGCGGCAAAATGATAAATAATGATAATGGCAGTCAGAAGAGAGAAAGGGGTCACTTTCACTGTCACTCCCACAGCCACTGTAACACCATTGCAGTAGTGTTAACTCGTATTCTGTGATTTGATGCATAGGTAACATATTACAAAGTATAGTGCTAAAAATGTACATAAATTAAAATATAAAAAACCAACATCCTGATTTTGCAGAGTTAGACGTGTTCTTGGGTCAATATTTTCTTGATATTAGAACAACATTCCTATCCGAAAATGTAATGATATCCCTACCTCTAAACCAACCCTACCCATAACGTATCCCTAAAATCACGGGGAAATGATGGGTGTTATTCACTGACGTAGAAGCACTTAACCATTAAATTTGACATAAACTGTAAACTTGTCCCTCAAATCAGATTGGTTGATTGGAATCTGGAATGAAAACAAATTATTTGTGGAATTTTATATCAAACTCTAGTTACATGCCATTGTGAGTATTGTGACAACTAGCCCCAGTCTCCTCCCTATACACTGTAAATGGAAGTTTTCAATCAGCTGTTATATACTGTGCAACTGCAAAAGAGGACAGTGTTTCCCTGTTTGAAAGTGACATCATTTGTAATTTCCGTTCTTGGGTCTGTTTAACTGCTATTGTCATTTGTGGCTTGAGAGAGATGGTGGTTACATGATAAGTTGCTGCAACATCAAAAATTTTTTGGCCCACCATTTTATGGGTAATAAAGCTTATGTACACATCGCAGCGTGTGCACAATTCACATTTATGTCATCTCAGGCCGAGGGTGGCACAATTTTCAATTTCACTTTGTTTATGACGCCCACCTGGGCTTGTAATTGGTGGATGTGACAAAGAGAAATGCTCTTTAAGTATAACCCACACTAAGATAATTCTCTGTCTAATTGAAATGTCCAATTGTCAGGCTGTGCTCGTGCATCAAGTGTTATCAACTTTAATTTTAGTTTGATTGTAGAATAATTGTTGCCACACTTTCTCTACAAAATCAAAGTACTTGCATTGTATATTCCACATGTAGAACAGCTCGACTTCAGAAGCACCTCTCCTTTAATTTTAAATTATTTTATTTTAATCATTCATCTTACTTTTTTAAATTTAATTCAAATAATTTAATTTGTAATTATTCTATTTCTAAATATATATTTAAATATTTTAGTAGTTCTTTACAACACGCTTTTATAACAAAATCACCACAATTAACAATAAATTAAGACCATTGCTGGCCCTAAACCAGACTAAATTATGAAAGGCTTCTTAAAAAAAAAAACTATATTAATAATTTAGTTTGATATAATTTAAATTATTTTATTTTAATATGTTAGCAGCAGAGTTTTAAACAGTGTAGAGCTTTTTTTCTTTTTTTAGAATATGCTTTTATGACAAGATGACCACCAAAAAATACATTTGAAGACAATTACTATTATATTTTCAAACCATGACCCTAAATCACCCTAATTATGCAAGGCTTCTTGAAGAGAAGTAGATGAAAATATGTACTTTTTCACATCCCTACTTATAGCTTTCAGGTGGCAGTTATCTGTAAATCTGTCATTCATCTCTTAGACTCTTGTTTTCTCTTCCAATTTGACTGTTTTCTCTTATCATGCATGGCAGAGCTGCTTCATTGATTAACCAGAAACTCCCCAGCACGTCTGGCTTAGTATTCAAGACTGAAGCTGAACGTTGCATGAAAATATCACAGGCTGTTCATTTGTATGTTGATAAAACGCAATCTCTCGGTACCTGACCGAATTTGTAAATGCAATCCTTTTGACATTTCCGAATGCCAAGCAACAATTACTCTACGCTGAACTCCTATGCGTCTAGGCCTCTACTCTCCCAGTGGATATCCGTGGGGATTTGACGGTGTTTACACCTGGCTGTCGATAAGATTTTAATACCCAGCCAGATGTGAAATATAAAGATAACACTTTAATGCGTTAGCTGGAGCAGTTTATCATTCCACCTTTAATAGTCTTCATCTGGGCATTAGCATGTGTGGCAATTACACAATTGTCTGACTGTTTATGTAGAGTGTGGTTTGATGTTCAAATTATAGAAGTAACGTATGCTTGATTAAAGGCTGTTTCATCCAGTCCTTCATTAGCTACCACTTGTCGTTTGTTTCTTAAAATTAGTAATTTGATTCCATCTGGAAATCAGAGTCGTAATAGGATGGCTTTAATACATTGCTCCATTTTTGACTAAATGCACTTAATGGATAATATTTATCTTCAGTGAATATGCACACTGGAGTCTAAAAGTCTGAGACCACATTAAAAATCGGAGTTTTGAAATCTAATTTAAACCATAAACAGAATGTTTTAGGATTTTGAGGCATTCAACATATGATGTAAAATGATTTATATATATTTAAGATTATGCACTACTATTTCTAATCAAATAAGCAAATGTATAAAAACATTGAAACATTGACGTTATCTTGCTGGATAACATTGATCATTAGGGTTTTTCCATGTCAACTCAAATCAAACGAAATTAGGAAAAAAAATGTTTTCATACTTTTTGACCCCTCTTTATATCTGTATGTTAATATCATCGACATTTGGCACAGAAATTTGGCACATACATTGGGCGCAGCCAGCTGTCGGCATCTTGGCCTCACGTCACCGCGCGTCACTCCCGGATAACAGAAAACGGGCAAAGAGGTGGGCGTGGGTGGAGCTGAGGAGCCTGATCTGAAACCACGCCAGCCTTGCTCGACGTGATCGAGTTAGCTCAGGCTTGGGTGCTAATGCTATAGAGCAGTGGTTCTCAACTCCAGTCCTCGGGAGCCACTGCTCTGCACATTTTTTATGTCTCCTTATTGAACACAACTGATTCAGATCACCAGCTCGTTAGGAGAGACTCCTTGAACTGAACTGAGTGTGTCAGATAAGAGAGACATACAAAATGTGCAGAGCAGCGGGTCCCGAGGACTGGAGTTGAGAACCACTTCTATAGAGAGCTTCATTCAGTCCATTTTAAATTCTGATTTTGGCTGCCTCTCAAATGGGTCAAACCATAGATATATTACCTATGAAGTTCAAGTAAATGCGCTAGAAATCCACGGTCATTCAAGGATGTGCATTTATTGCATGGACGGAGAAAACACCGACACCTGCAGGATTTCATCTGACGGTACATATGCATAATACAGTCTATCTGTTCCGTGAGAGCAACGGTACCGCAGATCGAGTTGTAGCCTCTATATCTACAGATGTTTTTAAATCTAAAAAAAACCTCCAAAAAACAATGAAATTGTCAGACATCCATTAGTCCATGTTCACAGAGGAAAACAACTGAAATACAGCGCTAGTTGTTCTCTCGAACGACAGTTGACGACAATGACTGAATCCAAAGGCGTGGGCCAAGTAAAGGCGGGCATACACTGTGCGATTTTCGTCCGATTCTGACTCGTGCGACTCTTTTTCGAGTCGGGACGATTTTTAGCTTTGTCGTGCGTCGTTTGTCGTGCAGTGTTCTAAAGTGTACATGGAGAAACGAGAGGCGATAACCTCTCCGGCAATCGGATGGTCGGATGAATTTCTGGCATGTCAGAAATTTTGGTCGCTCCTCGTGACTATATCGCACAGTTGAAGCAGAGCTACGAACCGATTGCCCTAACTCAGTGTTTTTCCCTCACTGCGCCTGCGCGAAAACAGAAGTTTAACCATTTCAATCTGCAGCAAAAAAAAAAAAAAACGAAAAGAGGGAACTTAAATTTTGTAGTTCAAACTAGCTACAAATTACTGTTGCCTCCAGTTTGTGCAGTTATTACCCACGCCTTCCAAGCCACCTGCGATGTAACACCGTGCCTCTTTTATTAATTTGTTAAACAATGTTTTTGAAATAAACCTGTTTTTAATTTTCTTTGATGACTAATTATTGCAGTGTTAGGACATATTATAGACTG
Source organism: Siphateles boraxobius (assembly GCF_051911475.1). NCBI lineage: Eukaryota > Metazoa > Chordata > Actinopteri > Cypriniformes > Leuciscidae > Siphateles > Siphateles boraxobius. The sequence goes on from NW_027508733.1 coordinate 30,314,600, forward strand.
TTAATATAGTTATATGCCTATAATTCATTGTAATCGACCAAAATGTTTTAGACAATTTGCAATGAGGATCCATAAATGAATTGGAAGTGCTAAATCATCTTGATATTGATAACTGATGCTTGTTTTACCCAGCACGGGGGTTTATCGCACATATTTCACACGTATAGTGTGAGCAATCAAGTCGCAGCTCGACGTTCGGACCGTATAGTGTGAGCACATAAATCCTGAGCTTTGGCTTTACATCGCATGCGATTTACTCGTTCAGTGTGAGAAGGAACCTTGCTGAAATCGCACAGACATCGCACAGTGTATGGCCGCCTTAATGGGTGTATTAAATTGTATGAAATAATCCACAAAAAAAGCAAAATCACGGCAGAGATGGCAAGTTCAGCAACTGGGATTAGCTGAGGTGACGTGACGACTAACAACAGACAAACGGATAGCAGTGACATCAGCGGCAATCCACCTGTCACTCAAGTGGCCACGCCCTTAATTATGCAGAACTTCAAGGGTTAATATAATTTTAATGTCCAAACTCAGTCCTGGAGGGCCACTGTCCTGCAGAGTTTAGCTCCAACCCCAATTAAACAAACCTGGACCACCAGCTAATCAAGGTCTTATAGGCTAGAAACTTCCAGGCAGGTGTGTTGAGTCTGACTAGAGCTAAACTCTGCAGGATAGTGGCCCTCCAGGACTGAGTTTGGACACCCTTGATTTAAATGGATGAGTTATAAACAAATTAATTCTTTAAATGATTAGGCAAAATTAACTATATAGACCAACAAATTTTTTTCTGCTGTAAAGTTGGGCATTTTAACATGGGGGATATATGGATTTGACTCCCTTTTGGAGCCTGTCTCTAGCAGGCAGTTGATGAATTGCAGTTTAAGTTACTTCTGTATTGGCTTCAAGAGAGAGACGGGGAGGTTGCTGCTTGGTTAATATACCTTTCTTCTGATCTGTTTCGGTGTCATAAAACATTTCTCTGGATTCTTTATCAAGCTGCCTCATCTTGATTGTAAGTTTCCAGAAAGGGAGAGTATAATTGCTATCCGTGCTCCCAGTCAGAGCAGAACTAATTGGCACTGATGAGTTTGCGGAGTATCGTCAAAACGTGACGTCAATGCACACAAGCCTTTTTGGCTGTCGATGTGTCCACGCAGGCAGTGAGAGAGGGAAGTTTTATTGGCTTGCTCAAGTCTTGGTTTTTCCTAATCTTTGTGCTAAAACTAAGCTAGCTACTGATTCAAGGTGGTATGTTATACCTGGAGAAAGCTGTTGGTTAGCATTTCCATTCATCTCAGAAGCAGTTGGCCCAGGTACAATGTGAATACTGCCATGTTTTCAAACACCTGAGCCATATATAACTACACTGATCACCACAACAATACGCAGTCCCAAATCCATCCTGAGAAGTGTAGTCAATTTCATGATTTATAAGGGTACGTTTATATGACAACAATGCACTAAAAACGGAAAAATTTTTCCTTTGCATTTTTCACGTATAGACGACAATGTTGACAAAGCGATCCCCGTTCTCGCGGATCTGTGAAAACGACTAAAAGTGCTGTATTATTCATGCCAGGCCAGTGGAGATGTCACTTTGTAAAGAAACACTACGCGTCTATAGAATGAACACGTAATGCAAATGCACATGACATTACAGTTTTCACAGATTCACATTTTTGTAGTTTACACGGAGATGACGGTATCGTTTTCAAAAGTTTACGCTTTCTTGCCCACAAAACATTGGCGGTTGTTTTCCATTTTTAGTTCCATTCCACTGTTAATGTTGCTTTAAAAGAATCAATTTGATATTTGAATGGATGTCAATTGCAACTATGACCAAGAGCTAAGAGGATCATGCTAATCTATTTTCATCCTCAGACGTCACGCCCACGGATCGTTGGCTGAACATCTGATGCATATGGCACACTTAACTGGAAACACTCAGGGTTTGCAAAGTCGTTTTCTGATTATTTGAATTCTACAGGATGTCCGGGAGACGTGTGTGTTGCCTTATTTAACGGTCCACCTGAAAACAAAGCCGTCGTGATGCCAAACCCCCTCATGGAAAAGGAAAGCCACCGTGTTTACAACTGTGACAATGAGCACTTATCAGGATCAACCGAACGCTGGATTTTCAAAATTATGTGAAGTTTGAGGCTCCATTGTTGCAGTAAACTTGCACAACATTCTTGAATGAATAATTTATTAGATGCACGCTAGTCTGTTATTGTAGGGACATCGACTTTACATTTTCACACCCCTAAACATGACACAGAACAAAACAAACTGTGATTGGTTACGTTACATGTCGTTCAGACGTCCCAATGAACTCTGTGATAGAGTCCAGACCTTCTGCCGTCAGTCTGAAGGTATGGCTAGGTGAGACTAATGATAACCCTTGATGCCTTGATCAGTTAGCAAAGCAAAATATTCTGTTAGACACATCATCATACTTAATGACATTTTAATCAACATGATGGAATGTGTTTGGGGAAATAACTGTGGAATTCATGTGGTGGAAAATGTGGGCAGCCACAGTGGCTCATTGAGCAACACTGTTACCTGAAGGCACCTGGTTTGAGTCCTGTGTTACGTCCCGTAGGCTATTATAAGGACGGTTGGACGTGGAGTTTATTGATGTTAAAAGGAAACCAGCCCTGGCCGACAGATCAACAAATACACAAAATCTAGGTTCCAATAAAAATATGATTTATTTTTATAGTGGAAAGAAATGATTCAATTAAGGAGTAATGGCTTCAGGGTGCCCCAAGGCCAAAATAATAAACAAAATAAACTTATAAACAAACATACATAAATTACCTAATCAGGGAGTAAATCAAAATACAAAATAACTTCCCTAACTCCCTATAAATAAACAAATCGCAAACGAAGTCAAATTAAATGGCAGGACACCCCTACGCTCCTAAATCATACAAACAACATCGAAGTAAATCATCAGTAACAAATAATCATAATAAGTCGAAGGATTTGGGATCTGTCGACGAGAGGAGGAATCCGGAGCTCCTAAAGCCACGAGGCCAAGGCCAGAAATGAGCTCTCCATCTTCAGTGAGCGCCGCCCTTTTAAATGCGGTGCATCAGTAGATCCCCCAATCAGGGCCCTCCAGCTGCAATCACTCCTGGACACATACACAGACAGAACACCAACAACCCACACAAAACAAATACAGAGGATCGTAACACCTGACTGAGCCAAAAGGTCTTCTTTAACATGACGTTTACATGTTCTGTCCGTGTTGGTGTGAGTTTCCTCCTAGTGCTCTTTTTGGAAATCTAAAAGCACAAATGAAATTAGTCAAAATATGTAATTGAACTCGCATGAGTTTGGGGATGTGTAGAACTCTGTAAATAAAAAGTGTTCCAAAGTGGAATCGCAGGTACAGATTCCATCTGGGCTTATAGAATGAACTGAGAAATCAGATACAACTACAGCTAAATTATATAATAATATTTTAGGTGCATGGAAATAAGTCACATTGTGTTTCTAAGCAGACTGATTGAATTATGCCTGGAGACACGAGGAGGGAAGATGAAAAGATTTCATCATCTTTTCCCAAAGACATTGACGTGACTTGAGACCCAACTCCATACTTGCCCCAGTGTGGCATCCTCCTGGGAAGTGTGTCAAACAAAGCGTGCAGAATATAAAAGGACCTGGATACCCTGATATATCTAGCTATTCACGAGAGGTTCAAGATGAGTGGAATTCATTAGAAAACACATGCTGTGCTGTGCCGATGCTCTCTTGATGGGCTTTGCATTAAAAAAAAAAAACTTGCATTCTCTCACAAGTGACAGTGTCTTTTGTCATGTACAATATAAGTGCGACCCATCAATCAAAATGCTCCGGGTGCAAAGAGGGTCAGTGTAAAATGAATGTGCTGACAAAAATGCTGAAGCAGTGCTTTGGACTACCGCCATACTTTAGGCCTTGTTATGCAATCCCATGTGTATTGCAAAGAAACGTAGATGAACGAAAGGTTAATCTGCTATATAGGCCGCAACAAATAATAAAAATGATTGTGGCAGAGGTGTCGGTGTAATGCTCATTAGCGTGATGCAATAAGGTGCAGGGCATTATGGCAATTGATTACCTGCAAATTAGAACTGATAAATATGGCAGAAAATGACCCCCTTCTCCTTCCGAAGCAGTGTTGGATGTGTTCGGCTAATTAGCAAATTGGTATTTGTGGAGTCAGCCTCTATTTCCACAATTTGGTGGGAGTTCAAGTGATAATTTGCTCTGAAAATTATTAGCAATTAATGTCTGGAAGATACGGCTACTCCTGGACAACACAGCTGGATTGTCTGTTAGAAGTTTCCGGGCAGCCAAGGGAAGTCTATCTACTGATGAAAGACCCTATTTCCCTTCTTCCTCTCGGACTAGTGCTTTTTAGCATTGGTCACTGTTGCCAATTTAGATGACGTCACGGCTGTGTGAGCGTGAATCATTGGAGTATTGATTTATCTAAATCCTCTTGGTTTATGTCGTCCAGACAAATGAAGACAGAGCGCGAAAAGTAGGTGGGGATTTAATTGATGGCGGTCTTCCCATTGTTTGCCCTTCAGGTGCTCTCGTGGGAATTTAAATGCTGTTAGGTTTCTTAGCAACCCGAGAGAATAACCAAAAATGTTCCATCCCGTCTTACACGTATTTATGAAATGCACACAATGAGTTTTATGACATCTTGATACCCGAAGTACAAAGGCTAACGTTGTATGGATTATACTTGCAATCACTGTCACGCAAATGCATGTTCAATGAACGTTCTCATTGTTGAATGAATTTCGCTTAGTTCAGACTTGACAGCTGAATGGCACCGGCTGCTCCTTTGCACAACTGAATCCAGTCGGAGCTCAGCCTAGAGGCCTCTGCAAACGTGCTCTTCAACATCAGCCAAAATATCCCCAGTTCTCAAGGACAGAGGCATGATGCGCTCGAGTCAAACGAGGCAAAGTAAACAGATAAATGCGTATGGCTAAAATAATTAAAAACATTTGCTAAACCTGTGCAGGACTTAAAATGCAATCTTATAAACAAATGGATTGTCTTTATCAGAAATGACACAGATAGGAAAGGACTCTTAAGGTTCTTTGCTATTTGTTCCAGTCTCAGCGATCAAACAGCATGATGGATGATAGCTGAGAGGAAAGGATGACTCTTTTGTTTTGATTTTTTTTCTCTCCTGATCTAGGATACAAAGTCATCCTAAAATTGTGGCATGTGAGATTGCATGAGACAGTCATTGTCAACTTGTCAATAACAATCTATATTAAATCTTTAGGGGGAAAAACAAACCAAACACAACCAACACTGAAAAAAAAGTAACAAAAACTACCATGGTGCCAAGTACCATTCTTTGAAGTATAGTTAAGGACCATGTTGAAAAGATTTGTGGTATGAATATGCTATTTCTGAGATTTTCAAAGTGTGGGGCATGCAGAGTGGTATTTTATTTTTTTGTAAATTTATTAATTCATGATTAATAATTTCAATAAACACACTATAGAGGAAACATTACTTTTAAAAAGTGAAAAGACGCATGTTTTTGGACAAGAGACGTCGTTATGTTTCAGCTCCAATGTTTTCAATTAGATCATTTTAAACCATAACCTCCTGAAAAGTCTAAGTCCAAGGATGCAAATGCATTCAATCAATCAGTCCAGAAACAGCCCTAATGCAGAGAAAACCCAGCTGATTTCATCAGAGATGGTGGAGAGAATGGTGTGTTTGGCTTTAAAGCACAATCTCTCTCCTATTCTGTGATTGTTTCAGAGCAGCCCAAGTCATTTCTCATCATGCTGTGAAATATAGACTGAATGGTGGCTCAAAACACCCAACCGCTGCATGAGCATAATGATATGCAAACTACATCTCTCAGTTGGATAAAGCAACCCAGACAGCTCACAGTGTCGGTCCAGATCCGGGCCACATCTGGTACACATGGATTCCACACAGCCCAGATGTGGGCCGGATCTGGGCCAACGTTATGTTGCTGTCTGGGAAACCAGTGTCGCACTAGTAATGTTTGGATGTATGACAATTGTGATCCAGGTAAAGGCGATTTCAAGAACATATCACGCATTAGGCACATGAGACGAGAGTCCGTTATTATTTATGCGCAAACAAACTGTGTGTGCGGTGCTCTCGGTGCACTGATCACTATGAAAATTATAAAGATATTGGTGGGTGAGGAGGCGCCATTGTGCATGTTGTGTCAAAAGAGAGGCCCACTGTCTTTGCTTTGAAAACCCATGTGTTATTCATTTAGTAAAACAGTGGTGGCTGTGATTTTGCCAAATGATCAGTATCTATTCTGAAACTACATCAAACATCTGCAAATCTGTGGTATAGTGGACATTGTACATGCTTTGGACACATAAGAGTGGTTGGTTCAATGAGACCCCAGTTCAAGCCGGGGTAAATACATTTATATCCTAAACTCTATCCCATATCTCCAATCCTAAACATGGTGCAATGGGTTGTTCACATGCTCTGGACAAAAGCTTTTAGCTCACATAATCCCTGATTTGAGTCTAACCAAGGTCAAGTCCAAATCACACCTGTCAGTTCTGTCTTTACTCCACAATGCCATTAAAAAAGGCAAATCATGGCCTGCAATCCTAACCATTAGGTACATCTAATATGAGCAGGAAATAATAGGAACATTCTTGATAAGAATGTTGTTCAAGCCTCAACCCCAACTTTGCATTACATAAAAATATCTGATGTCATGGTAGCACTGTAGTACCTACTGTATTGTGAGACCAATGTTGTCATAAAGGCATTAAACACATGCTGTTCAGGCTTTGAATTCCTATTTGAAAACCAACTTCAACCTACTAATTTGAGTCCATAAGAGTTCAGCTATCAGCTTCGCCCTTTGGGGCCTGTAGTTCTCTGAAAACAAACATTAGCTTTAGCACTAAAGACGAGAGGAGACAAGGCAAGAGCGCAGTCTGCTAGAATGAAACAATTATTTATACTGATTCCAAATTTAGTGCACCCTCTTAGGGATGGTTGTCTCCATCATAATGTCATTTTTTTGCTTCACATACTTTTTTTGATTGATTGGGCAAGATGAAGTGCTCTCAAACAGTTGTCCATCATTCCATAAAAGTCCATAACCTGTCTTTTCCATCCTGCCTTTTTCATTATTTAATTGGTTTTAAAAGGTGATGTCAACGATGCCAGGAGTAATTTGACTGTCAGCGGGATATGCCCTTTTTCTTGGCTAATGAGTGCAGGCAGCAGGGACGAGTAATTAGCCATAATTTGCACTATACTAACTTGCCGAAGGTTCCTAAAGCTCGCCTCGACTTTTCCCCTTCCTTTGCCCCAAGAAATGTCAGTGGCCATTGTGTTAAACGATGATGGCATCTAATCAGCCCTAGCCTGTGCCTGTGTGCATGCTCATCATTAGGTACATGCTTCTTTTAACACACCCCAGTTTTGGGAAGGGCAGTACCTTCATTTTAACCTTGAGTAAAATACAGAGTTAGGTCTTGTTAACAAAACTTTGAACAAGCCTACTACAGGGCTCTCAAGTCTCACGCATTGGGCGTGAGACACACGCATTTCAACCCGTTCACACGCTCACACGCCACACCTTGTATTTCTCACGCTGAGGAGTAAGGGAACTTGTCCCGTTATACAATTAATGGACGAGGTGCAGGCAAACGGAGGGAAGTTCTCTGCCGAGTTCATAGCATCTGTCTCGAGTTATACAGAGTTAAATGCTAGCTACCAGCCAATCAGAAATTAGAATTAGTTGTTTCCGGGTAAATTATGTGTTCCCGCTGCATCGTTCGTTACTAGACAACACGTGCACACACTGAGTGGAAGTTGAAAGAGCACGATCTGATGAATGTGGTTTGCGGACATCTTCATTTATTTATTTTTTATTTTTTTAGCATTTTGATTTTACGATTCCTGGACGATATCTCTTGCCTGTGATCAAAGACAGTGAGAGCTGATGTTGAGGAGTATAGCCAAATTCGTGCTAAATTATTTTCTATGCATTCAAAAACTCTCCAACTGCTTTTAAAGGGGTCATCGGATGCAAAATACACTTTTATATGGTATTTGCAAATAAATGTGTCTTTGCAGTGGACACAATCACCATGCAATGAAAAAAATCCATTTACTTTTTTTTAATCCTCTAAAAGCCAAAAAGTTGTTGCTCATTATCATTTAAAGAGACATGCACCGAAATGGGTCGCTGTGAACAGAACTGTTTTTGAAGAGGTAAAAAAGGTGTTGTTTTACACAACCATTGAGAAATTTTAACCAAAGTATGTTACAAACTTTACATGAAGACCCAAAAGAATCACACCAACTTGTGGAAAATGGGCATCCGTTGACCCCTGTAAAGGTGACCGGTTTGGGTCTTGACATACATGCTCAGGGCAAGTTGTTATGACACAATGTCATGTACATTGAGCACTGATGTTCAATTGGCTTGTTTGGGGTCACATTTATTTTAATTTTTCAATAAATTTGTATTTTTTAAATATAACTTTATTTTATTTGGATGAATTTGTCTTTTATCAGATTTACCAATTGTTATAATTTCCATTTGTGCTGGTCAATTATGAACAATAGGCAAAATTGAACTGCTAGCAAAAATTGAAGCGAATTTGGTTGGGTCCAGGGACCGCTGCTGCAAATATTTGGGTGGCTCCTCCCCTAAATCTCACTCTAAACTTTTGATAAAACTTGAGAGCCCTGCTACTAGGGGCCCATAAGCTTCTGGATTTAACTCTTTCCCCACCAGCATTTAAAAAAAAAAAAACATTTTCACAAAACTTTTATGGCCCCCAGAATATTTAGTTGTATGAATATCTGAATATGTAATATATAAAAAGAAAAAACAGACCCTCTGCTTTTAAACAAACGTTTTATTCAAGCTTCATGCATTAATTTATCAACAACACTTGAATGTGGATAAGTTATGCAATATTTTGAACAAAAAGCTAAGAAAATGTCCAGACCAGATTCAGAACGATGATGAAAACACAGATGGAGTAGATCGAGTCCATCAACACCCTCAAAGTTCCACAGTCCTAGAGCTCGTCCTGGGTCGACATTTCATTCAGTAACATTAGGCAGTCTTGATTTATATGCTGTTTAATGTTGATGATCACATTACTTTACATATATGCATATGATAACATATGATATTGCTGGTTTCTGCTTCTTCTTCACCTGTGTTTTGATCAGGAGATTCAGTTCTGTTTCAGAAGATGCGTAATAGTCTGCCCTACAGTATAACAGTGAAAACACGGAAAGTTGGACATTTCCGTCAATGGCAGGGAAAAAGTTAAATTAGCAACCATTAGAACATTCTGATGGCAAAGACCTAATCTATCATTTATGTGATTGACATAAATAAATAGGATCTTTTGGTCAATCAGTCCTGAATAGCATAGCTTCAGGCTATTTTGATATGATCATGTTAGCATTGCACCTCAATGTCCTTCTTCCAACATGAATCCAAATCAAATACGCCCGTAGTTTCCTGTGAAACAACTGGGGAGAGAAAATATAAAGCATTCCTGATAGCAAATCCAGGACTATTTCAATTCATGTCTTCCACTCCTCGTACCCTGCAGTGTCTAGTGCGCGGGCAGAGTGCACACTTTAGACACTAGCACACTTGACAAGATAACAATCATCTTCCTCAGCTGTTTACTTCGAGATTTCCAGCACCAAAAAGTCAGAAATGTCATTTTGATGTTCTGTTCAAAATGCTTGGGCACTTGAACCACAGTGCTGCAGTTGCCAACGGAGCCCATAGTCTAAAAAGTTGTTTAGTATGCCTGCCATTATGGTAACAGGATGAGAAATGACAGGAGAGTGGTGGTTGGATCAGCATGGTGAGGATTTTGAGAGCCTTCTAGTGAGTGCCCGACTTAAGAGGGCTGAAGTCTCTGTTTGGGAGCTATAAGTCAGACCAAAATCACCCGCTGCCTTCTTCCTGGCTCTCGAAGAAATGAGGCCAGTCTGGGAGCGGTGTCTCGCCTCGCAGCTGAATAGCTGAGAATAATAAAACCAGCAATGATCCGTATGGAAATATGTACTCCCCTTATAATCTGAGTTATTCATGAACCCAGCGGCCCAGGAAAGCGACTTTCTCTCAGATGCGTATGTTTATTTATATATGTGCGTGTTAATGGAAGGTCAGATAGCGGGATAAGCAGGGAATCATTACTCTGGGAGTTTTTATATGCACTTTCTTATCCAATTTGACTGTCTATCTCTGCTGACGCATCAAATCAGATTTTGTCCTGTTGCGCTTCTGCAAAGAAATTATGCTGCCGTAATTTGTTTGTAGCATTTTTGGACTCTGCAATGAGACGTCTTGTATTTGACTAATGTCTCTAGGCCACTATCTCCTGCTTCCCCCTTCACTTCTGTTTTCCATGCTGTCATTTCTTCCATCCCTCTTCAACTTTCCTGTCCCGTTTGCCCTCCTTATCTTTTCGGGCACGTCGCCCACCCATTTTTATTCACAGCTTGCTCATCACCAGAACTTTGCTGTGAAATCTTTAATTAAAGTTTTACGACTCATGAGATTTCTCACCCACTCACATTTCCCCGTTGAGGAGTCGTCGCATTCTTCTTCCCAACTCGCTTTCGTACTACCGTTTCCTTCCGGAGTTCTGGATTGGCAAATGACATATGCTGGCCAGCTGTTTGGAAAGATTGGCGGGCTTTCTTGTGAACCAGGCGGTTTACAGCTTCGGCTCTCTGTCTTCACGACTTCTTAGCTGCTCAAATGTTCCTCCTCCCCATGAAGAGTCTCTAGGGGCTGAATCAAACTGCTGGGTAGCTGATATCATCTTGCTAGATCTGAAAATGTGGATGCATAAAACTGCTTTTTGTCTCCACTTGGGATTTTCTGGCTCCTTGTGTCATTCCTTACAATGGTAGCTGTAATGGGTGGTTTGAAACCATGTAATCCTATTTCCCTCTTACATTCCAGACTGTGGAGGAGGATATCACCGCAGCTCAGACTTGGATAGTTCAATGCGTTCGCTAACTCTACAGCAGTGCTGTGGAGGGTAATCATATACCCACATAATGTGCAAACACAGTTAGCACCCAACAGAGCATGAACTACTAAGCTAACTCAGCACAATAATGTATTCTGACTTGTATACAACATGAATAGAGCGTAGAGCACCTTTTAAGATGCACTCACGTATATAAAAAAACCTTGTTCGAGAGGAAATTACATGTTTATAATGAATTCATCCATCCATGTTGTGAATACATGATCAAACTAATACTATTTGCTTTGTCTCAGTAATATCCTTGTTATTGAACAGTTTATTTTGTAGTGAAAAAAAACGACAAATACATTTCTAAAATTTCTACTGCCATTGGTAAATTAAAACTTTTTTATGATGAAAAGCACTTGTTGAATTGAGTTCATTATTTGTAATACGTATAAATCTGCAGTCTTGGAAAGACTATTTAGACTACTCTTACATTGTATAACGGTTGCCAGCTTTTTATGAAGAACTTACTTGAAAGGCCATAAAGCACATTGACTTCTGAAACAGTTATTTTGGAACTTTTGTTTGTGTGAACCTTTGCTGGAAATTAAATTTAGAGACTGGACCTCTTGGAACTTTAATTAAATACCACTGTTCTAGACCTTTTCTCACAAATAATGTCACTTTTCTGAGCCATTTTTGCAATGACCTTTAATAAGCTGGTCCCAAGAGGATTTTTAGTGGATGAATGAAGTCAGTTCCACAGGTGTCCTAACAGAGTAACCACAGATGCAATTCATCACTGAAGTGAATTTTGATACCCTAAAGGGTACTTTTACACAACAACAATATATTAGAAACAGAAGACTTTTTCCTTTACATTATTTTGCGTACAGACAGGGGCGTGGTAGCGGGGGGAAAAAGGGCCCCTGGGCCCTTAGAAGACGCCGAGCTGAAGTCAAAAGTCCGTCCCCCCCCTGTTGGAGAAGTCACCGCGCTCAAATCAAAAGTCCGTCTCTCCGTATCTCTCTCATCCACCCCCCCCCGTTGGATAATTCGCCGCGCTCAAATCAAGAGTCCGTCTCCCTCTCTCTCATCCTCCCCCCCATGAATTGTCATATCGCAAAGGGTACAGCATGCCTTCCACACCGGAAGGTCAGGGTTTCAGGTGTATTAATGCATTGTAAATCACTTTGGATAAAAGTGCCTGCCAAATAAATTCATGAGGCTTTGTTTTTGATTTGTTTATGCTTTAAATAACAACATGATTCCCTATGAAATCACACCAAATGGAAGTAATTCTTATAGATGAGAATTCCCACTTGATGGATCGTCTGATGATCGACAACCATTCCCTGCTTCCCTCTTCACACGGAACCATCTGGACACTTGTGACAAAACAGCTCTCAGGTTCTGAGCGAAGACAAAGCTGAAAGACTTCAGATCTGTGAGTTTCTTTTATGGCCGTCTACCAGGGGATTTGGTTTGGTGCGCTACCAACTGCTTGCACATTATATCGCGCCTCATTTGGTCTTCATATACATCAATGCCCACAAACACTCATACTCCCTCTCGCCGTCTCAGACTGCCTGAGCCTGTGAGTTTGAATTAGGAGATTTACCAGCTGATCTTTTAGAGGATCTTGATCATAACGACAGAGGAACACTCGAGTCCCAAGTGAAAATGAAAAGATTTAACCGCTCCGTGGGCATCGAATTTCAAAAATCCAATCTAAACAAGGATTTATGTGAGATAATAGCGACAACAAGAGTGTAAAAGAGATTTTAAAGTGTTCATTTACCGGCAAAAAGTGGAAGTGCAAAGTTCATTCACTCACTAGAAATCAAACCTATGACATGCTCTACTGTTTTACAGGAATAACTTACAAAAAAAACAATATTTTGACGTAATCATGACTAAGAAATGTGTCAAAAAACCATAAAAGTGGAGAACCAATGACGTTAGACATCATTGACATCAAACCTGATCTGAATATATATATATATATATATATATATATATATATATAACATTTATTTTTCAATTAAATCAGTATTATATGAACCTAAAATGATTTGTAAACATTTTCATGTTTCTTGCAGTTGAATGTAAAATGCTTAAATTTTAGATGCTTCCAATATGCTAATAATGTACGTTTCAATGTTACATAGAATGTTTTTTTTTCCTTTTCTGACTTAAACAAAATCCGTTTACATTAGTTGCTCAGAAAAGAGTTGCTTGGACACTGCAAATTTGCCCTTACTTCACAGAACACAAAAAAGTCACGTGGGTTTGGAAAAACGTGTTTTCTTGATATTTACACAATTCAACCGTAATAGTCAGAGACAGGTTGTGTTCTCCATTATTCAGTCTGTCATCTTCCCTATCAAACCTTTATGTGCTGCTTTTTCCATTTTCGGTGATCTTGCACCCGGCCACGGCCGACCCACAGGATTAATGCTCTGGATTAGGAGTCAAAGAGGGCACCTGTACTTTGTCACCTGTTGGAATTGTATTGTGAAGCCACAGGGGACAAATCTGATTGAAGCTTTCTCACTACTAGAGACATTTCCCTACAGTCACCTTCAGGTACAAACACACACACAGCTGAGAAAATGTAATGAGATCTCGGATAAAGCCCGCACTCCTTTTCTTTTTCTGTCCTCCTGCTATCGCTCCTTGAGCCCTTGTGGGTCTCGCCGTCGAGCAAACTGGTCATGAGTTATTTAGCCAGATTGCTGCCAATTTTCCTTCTCAACGTTCCCTTACCACAGATGGCGTTGGGAACGGCAGTGGTTAAACTTCAACTTTTCCGTTTTAACCCGCTCAGATTGAACAACATCCCTCAAGTTGAAAGTGAGCGAGTGAATGCTAAGATGGTAAACAGATGGTAAACACATTGCCAATTCCAAACGATAGCGGAATAGAAAACCGACAGCTGATTTTGCGACTGTCATTAACACGTATGACTTCTCGACAAAATTCGTAGCCTGAGATATACAGAAATATATGCTTTCCGGTTGGTGTGTGGGCGCGTGGCAGAGAAAGAAGCGGTTTGTGTGTAATTCTGAGCCCTGAGGGAAGTTACACACGAATGCTTTTAAAGCTGAGAAAGCGAAGACAGGGCCTTTGGCGAAGCTCTGATTGGTCAAGGGGGGTGAGACTAGACTGAACCCGATAAATTATTTAGCAGAGGAGATATAAACAGCACATTTAATAGTAATATGTTGTTCTTTGGCAAATGGAACCAGGAAAAAAAAGAGAGAAATAAATATGCGTGAGAGCAATTAAATCTATGTGAACAACAACAACAACTCATTTGCATTACATTTTTTATCATATTTATATATTTCTTTAGTCTGATTATGCAAACATAACCTCAATACTTTCATCTGGGTATTTTCAGAAATATTGTTGCACTCAGCGAGGTTTCTGGACGAAGCTATTTATAAGCATTCCCATTTTACACTTTTAAGAACCCTCCAAAAATGTTGTCCAAAACGTTATTAAAATGTAAAAGCAATATATACTTAGTTTATAAGCTCAATTATTTTATCAAAACCCTTTTTTTTTTTAAAGAAAAGAAAAAAAACACACACCTCTGACCAGTATTGGAGAAAGTTACGATTTAAAAGAATATTGCGTTAATCTCTAAAAAGTAAGTAATGGCGTTACTTAGTTACTTTGTTTGGAAACTAATGTGGTGCATTACTTTTTCTCACCCGGAATAGCTTTTTTTTTTACAGATATTTTTATTGAGAAACGTGGCACAATGAAAGATACATAACTGTAAGGTAGAAATGTCATGTAGAAAATAAAGCCATATTTAGCCGTTTTTCCTTTTTTTTTACATACAATATGAAAACTAACAGGTATACAAAAAAAAAAAATTATAAAATTCAAAACATTCAGGTAATCTTAAATACGCACAAGCAGAAAATGAATAAATAAAATAAAACCAATAAATTATAAGTATAAGTATAAAGCGATCCATCAATCAATCAGAGGGTAATGAAGGGAAACACATAAAGGGGTCATATAATGGTACATGCACTTTTACAAGTTTATTGTTCTGCAATGTGTGTTGGCAGTGCCTGTACACAACCATCATATAATGATAAAAATCCATCCAGTGTTTTTGTTTTAATCTCTTATATGTATTCCCCCTGTCTCAAATCGAGCCGTTTCACCGTGTGACGTCACACAGCGCGTGACGCCCCTCCCACGGTTGTTGATTGACAGCAGTGATTCAACACAGCCCCGCCTGAGCGAGCTGTCATCGTAGTCCGTCATTGTCGATACACTGGAGCAGAATGGCGTCTAAGCGATTGTGTTGTTCTGTTCTTGGGTGCAATAACATCACAGAAATCATTTTGATGTTCCTAAATTTGAACCGCTGAAAACGCAGTGGCTGAGTTTTGTTTACGATGGGAATATTCCCCACGATTAACGTAAATGCGTTCATGTTTGCGCAAATCATTTCTCACGAGACTGCTTTGGTCCGTATAAAGCTGGTTTTGCTAAGAAGCTGCTCCTGAAATCGGTACCAACTATTCGTGTTCCTGCTGCACCTCCTGAAGAAGTGAGTATAGCGGTGTTACAGTTAATGTGCTAACACTAAATAAAACATTTTCGTACTGCACTAAACATAAACATACAACAAATTCTTATGTATCCTTCAACTACTGCTAGAATAATTACTGACATGACATGACATGTTTCAGTCACGATAGTTGTACCGAACACTGAGATAACGTTACGCATCACTGACAAGCCTACATTTACCAAAAAAAAGTTTACAACATAAATCTGTCAACGAACTAACCTATACAGTAAACACATAGCGTATGTATCCCACTACTCTACCCTGACAGTACATACAAAAATAGATCAAAGTGACATTACGTTAACCAACCGTTCAGAAACGTCCTGTTCGAGCCTTAATGGTAGAACTTCTTCAGGGCCGTCATCTTGTTCCGGGTCCGACTCCGGTTCAAATTGGTATGGCAACACTACAGATGTGTCCTCAGAGACTCCCGCTGCTATTCTTTAGCCAAAATATACCCTCAACTGTTGTCAAGGCAACACTCCAAGTGTGATTGTGTCAAAACGCCCCAAAGAACAGAGGGGCGGAGTCAGCAAGCTCATTATCATTTAAACGCATATGCACTGAAACGGTGTGCTGAAAACAGAGCTGTTTTTGAGCGGGTAAAATTAGTGTTTTCTTAAAATACTAATGAGAATTTTGAATAAAAGTTTATTACAAAGTTTTCATTTAGACCCTAAAGATTCATATTAACTTGTAAAAAAATGGCATTATATGACCCCTTTAAAAAACGATAAAAAGGGCTGGCATTTACTGTAAAACTTCTTGGAAAACCTCTCATAGAATATTGATTTTTTTTCTATTTAAAAAAAATAATCATAACATCCCTTAGCCATTGAGCGCTGGAAGGGGCTTTTGTAGATTTCCAGTGGAGAAGACGCGGTCGTCTCGCCAATAAAGATGTGAAAGCAAGGATGTCTAATTGTTTCGATGTAAATCTATTGTAATCCTCTGGGCATCCGAATATGGCAATATGGGGAAGAGATGGTTACGTTCATCATAAATATTTCAGAAATAATATCAAAGTACCTCTGCCAGAATGAAAAAACTAACGGGCAAGAATAAAACACATGAGTCAGATTGCAGGGAGAGGTATGGCATTTGTCACAGCTGTTGGTGACAGCGGGAAAAATTTGTGACAGGTGTGTCTTGGAGAAATGGATCCTATACAAAACAATGAACTGTATCAAAGTTAAACGGGCACAGGTTGAGCTAGAGTGGATTTTGTTGAGGGCAACGTCCCACCAAGTGTCATGCAGTTCCAACCCAAGTTCACCCTCCCAGGCAGCCCAACTTTAGTGGTGCATGAGGTGTCATGATTCAGGAGTTTGTTATAAATTTCAGAAATCACCCGGAATTGCTTATTTTGTTTAATAATAATAAAAAAAGTTATGTTTTTGGTAAATTTTAATGCCTTTTTCACACCAGACGTGAACTGAATAATAAATGCAGATTCACTCCTGTACAGTAGAGGGCGCTGCTCAAATAAACCCTGCCGCTGTGTTGCCGTTCTGGATTACAGAAGACGAGGACGCAGGAGAAGAATAAAAAACAAATGTGACGTTCATCTAAAGTCATTTTTGCTTATTCATACGGTCGAATTGTATCATCAAGGGTCAGCAGCAAAGACATTGGTTAATAAAGTGAGATTAAATACATAAACTGGGTTGTATTTGTGTAATTTAACAGATTTGATTATTGCAGGTCTGTGTAAAAGTTTGCATTTCACTTTTTTTATTCATTTTGAGGAATACTGAATGTTTTTTTGTGCAAGTGAGAAGTAAATGCTCACATTAAATCTAGAACTACAATAACCATCATGTTCACACACAACGCCTCTGCACTCACTCACGATTTCTGTCAAAGGACAAGAGAGAGCTGTCACTCAATAAATGGGAAAACAAAGTAACTTGTACTCTGTAATGTGTTACTTTACTAGTTACTTAAAGTAATCGGATTACGTAACTCTTGCTTGTAATGTGTAACGCCCAACTATGACTACCAAATAATTTCACACAAAAAAAAAACTGAAAGACTTTTCAAATTGAAACCCTTGCAATAAAAAACACCTGCAATAGTTTCAATTTGTAATTTCGTTGAATCATTGAAAAATATAACAGCGAGAGAGAATAATAGATCAGAACAAAACTTTTTATTTGAATGAAATAATTATAATACAGTGTAATGTGTTTTTGAACATTCAAGCATGAAAACCTATTCCAGCTGAGCCCAAAAGCAAAATCGAGACTTTGTGAAAGGGCATAATAGGTCCTCTTTAAATGCATACATCTGCTCATCTGTTTTCCACGGCAGGAATCATGTATAATTGAGAGGCCATCAAGCGTGCTTCAGCTGAGCCGGGATCTCAGTCCACAGCCGAGACCACCAGCGCGAGCAGGTGGAGGGGCACAACAGATGGTGACTCTCTTTGTGATTTCAGGACCCTGCTCACGGGACAAACCCCCCCACATTGACAGTGACATCCTCACCCTTGATCACTTCAGCCCTTGAAGGCTGCTGCCACTTTCCTCTATTCAGATGGGCATCTCTCTTCAAAGACGCCCGAGGAAGCTCCATCCAGAGAGGACACGTGCTCCTGACTGCTGTTTCGGCTGCACACCTCTCCGCTATTCAAGTTAGTTATTCCAGGTTGGGCTGCATCGGCAAGGGCTATTTGTGGACGCAATGCTAAATCAAGGACTGTTATTTTAACCCTTCTGGTGGTTCATCAAAGTAATTATCTAATTACCGAGGCTAATAAACAAAGTTACACTAATGAGCCTTTCGTGCTGGTTTTCAAGTAAGCATGTGCATCATTTGGCTGTGTTAAGTGTGCCAACTATTGTTGGGTATATTAGATATAGCTATAAAGAGGAAGCAGATAATATATTTATTAAAAAGACTAAAGAAAAGTACAATTACACTTATATATATATATAGGGTTCATCTCAATTATTATTTTAATGTCATATCTGCAGTAATTACATTTATACACTGTAAAACAAATGATTAAGTTATAACAACATATGTTTTTACATTGCTTTAACTCATCAAAATAAGTTAAGCAATTTTAAACTTTTTTTGCGTTACACTTTTTTTATACACAAAGTCATTTTTTAAAGTCAGTTTAATGCAATTTCAGTAGCAATAGTTTTAAGTACAATCAACTTGGATGTTTTTTTACAGTGTGTGATATGCCTGTAATTTATCATATAATAATCATCTTTCTATCCAAAAATTATTTCCTGGTCTAAAAAAGGCTGAATATCTTTCGCCTGTGCAACATTACTATTTGTGTGATGTTGATTTATTAATGTTCACTATTAATAAAGTATTCACATAAAATAGTTTAATACGCTTGATGTAAATTATAATAATTCTGATCCATCAGTCAAAAAAATGAAATGAGCTTCATAAATATAAAAGGGAAATATTTGATATTAACAGCAGAATGTGAATTTCTTCCTAATGATGTTCAATGTCTGGCTGAAAACTCGCAAAATTCCCCCAATAAATTAAACTGCTCAGCAATAAATGTTTAATTAGGCCCTGCATAATAAAAAAATCACTCCTGTCAATTAATTTAGCTCATTTGCATGTAAATATTTTAGACTTGCCAGAAGCCATTGAAGTGCAAAACACAACTACGAACAGTCATATTCGGAAGAAAAAAAATCGCCAACACTATTCTAGGATGTTGTGAGTGGTTGCCAGGCTGTTTCTAGGCTTTTCTGATTGGTTTCTAAGCTTTTTCTTGGCCTATCTGTGAATGTTAGCTTGTTAGCTCTATTAGCATTTACATCCTCTTTCCCTAACCTCACTGTTTGACTCTGCGCTCCTGGATTATTGATCTGAAAGTGCATTAATAGTTAATGACTACAGACAGATGGCCTTATCTCCACGTCGAGTTTGTGATTCAGGCTGGAAAACTGAAGAGAGGTCTAAGATCTGCGAAGATGAACATCTGCAAATAGGGAAGCAGACACAGCGGGAACTAACGAACAGTGTTTGTATGGGGAAGTGGATGAGCAAACATATAAATTATGGATAAAACTATATATAATGAGGGTGAGAATTACGATGAAATGGTCGAATGTATTTAGATAGTAAAGCAGATAATAGCTCGGGGCGCGTTACTGGAAGGTTGCTCGTTCGAGACGTGACATGACGACTCAACACAATGTTCCTGTAACACGCAACCTGGCTAACAGGGAACAACGGGACTTAAATAGGCTTACATTTATGCAAAACATGAAGTTCATTACTGCATAGACAATTCACTGGAGCTACAAGAGAATCAAGTATCGACACAATTTCAACGTTATATTCCACGTCTTAGAAAACACATGCCGGTTTTGTGAGGAACTAACTGAAATTTATATTCATTATGCAAATTTGGTACATTGTTACGTATCTGCATTTTGATCTTTCAAAACTTTGCAGACCTTTTACATTCATAAACAGCTTTATTACACACTACATGAAAGGTAATGTTCGAAAAAGCATAATAGGGGCAATTTACCATACTTTTAAAAAGAGCACATATTACAGAAATAATATACTTTAAGGCCTGGTGTCACAGACATGGCTTAAATAAAACCAGGATTAAGCTTTAGTTAAATTAGGACATTTAAGTAGCTTTTATAAATGTGCCTTAGAAAAAAACATGCATCTTAAAACAAAACAATGGCACTGACATATTTTAGCGTATGCTTTCAGTTAAAACAGCTCAAACATGCATTTTAATCTGGGACTAGCTTAAACTTTGTCTGTGAAACCAGGCATAAAAGAATATCCTTAGTGTGAACAATGTAATGTGTTTGGACACTTAATTGCAAGTTATTTACAAATTAAATTAAACCGTATTATAGTTTAAATATAGTTAAATTAAATTGTTTTTTTTAACTGTAGCATTTTAGTTATCCTTAGTGTCAAACTAAATAAATAAAAATAGGAGAGTATTGTTTTATAAAATAAAAAATAATAATTTATTAACGTTTTTGCTGTGTTGGCTGGTCACGCGGACAATTTTACATTTTCACATGGAAACAGTGTTTTCCTCTGTGAGAATGCAACTCAAATGTTGCGAAACTGTAAAAAAAGAGTCACGTTTTCCCCATTAGATCAGATTGGTAAGTGAAATGAGGGTCACTTTGCCTATCAGTGTCAGATAAATGACTACTGAGTAACAAATGCTGTAATCAAACTTCATTTGTCCACTATCCAATGCGTAACTAGACAATGCGCAAGTCTTGGTAAAGACCGAAATCCGCAATCTCTCAGTCCACCCTACAGAAACCGATTAATCTTAGTTAGGCATGTTCCTCTAAAGTGGCTATTAATACTCCTTTGTAAGACTGGAATGTAAAAATGAATCAATTCATGACATGAATGTGGATCCATGTGTGCGGCTTCCTGTAGCTCGCGATTGAGTCGCTGCGACACCTATTTCCCAGCTTCAACCCAGCACAAATCTCCATAAATGAAAGCACAAGAGGATTAGGGAGGTTTTCAGTGAAAGTCACTGGCCTATTGTGGCTTTCAGGTGAGAGACTGATATTTCTCCACGGCTCACCCTCTTTTTAGGGGTCGTGAACTATCATTCCTTTGTGTCCTAGCACAAACTCCTTTCTTTCAAGAGTCAGACTTCATTTCCTGTGGCTTTTCAGGGTCAGCGGTTTTGTTCTCCTTGTGGATCACTGGGTCTATTAAGGCCGGAGCAACAGAAGCTGATTAGGTGGACCTTAATTACTCCGCCGGTTCCCTATTACTCCACCACTGGCTGTTTTCACTCATCCCTGTATCGTATCTCTTTTCCTCCAGAAATTAGCTTCGCTCTTTGGTCACATTAATGTGAAGACTGAAAGCGGGGAATCTGTAGACGAGCGAATCCGCTAAACCTAAACATGATAAAAGATTCGGGCTAATGTTCGAAGCGCTACGCCGTCCAGGTGTTGTTGTGCTAGTTCAAGCTTTAGTTGACCTACTCCACTTTCTTTTTCTGTCTTTCTTTCTTAAAGTTCTTCATGAGTTCAAATTCATTGTTGGGGGTTAAAGACATCATGTGATCATAATTAAGAAAAAAAAAACTCATTAATCAAATATTAATCGAAAAGCATTATTTGAAATAAACTAAACTTTAACTGAAATTAAATAATATACATATGTACTGTATATATATATTTTTTTCCAGCTAGCTGCCAAGGCAACATTTCTCATTTTTCAAAATTTGACGTAAAAAAAAAACTAATAAAAACTCTATAGACATATTTTATTTGAAAAAAGACAAACACAAACCAAAATAATAAATGTTAAAATAAAAAAATAAAGGAAGAAATAAAAAGAAAGGAAGGAAGCAATAATTATTCAAGGTTTCAGGAAAATGTTTTTAATTGCTTTTGACTCGATTACACGTATGCTTTTAAATTGAATGAATTTAAAAACATCAGAGTAAATAGCATCAAATTGTCACGCCTGTTTTGCATTTCAATGTTTTTAATGTGTTATATAGTCAAGTCATTGTTTATTTTGTATTTGTTCTCAACTTAATAAACTGCACTCGGTTTCTACTCAGTTCGCCTACAGTGGGTTATGTGACACAGAAGTGCACAATAAAACATTCACACAGTTAAATCATCTCCCATCTCAGGTGAATATAAATTGTTTTGCTTGCATCAAACATCTACATTATCCTCAGAACAAGCACACAGTGACTTTTCTGTTTGCTGTGGAGTTCACTCTTTAAAACATCAAGTCGTCTTGACTCTAATTGCGCATGTGTGCCAGAAAATCACTGAAATCCTGTCAACATTAAGACAGTAAGTTGCATAAAAATGTGTTTTTCTCAGCCCTTGCAATTAAATCAACATGTATTTGTAGCTGATTATTTCAACTTAATAACACTGTTGTACATTGCATGAGAGCCAAATGTCAGTATGAAGCTAATAATATCATTGACCTTAAAAAAAACGAGGCCCACGCTCTTAAAGCGGCTGTTAGCGGCTAATTAAAAGCAGCTTGAGTACTGGCCCTTCGCTTCAGCTGGGTATAACTCGTGAAGGAAGTTACTGTTGAAAACTGATCAAAGTCCACACTGGTGCTACTGCTAAACAAGTCTGGGTACCAGTTTGATGTGGGAGCGCTGGATTTAACCCAGCTCAAGAGGGCACGTTTAGCTTGAAGCTAACTTTAGCAACAGCATCCCTGAGGATTAGCCTGTGGAACTTCACACCATCCCTGGATTTCTTTCCTGGAAAAGCCAGGTCATACCAGTCTTGGGCTTCCACCAAAATGATCCCGGTGGTCTTCCAGTACTGACCAGCTCAGTAAACCAGCTTGGACCAGCTAGTCCTTGAAAATTAATATAAACTCGAATGCAATTTTATTTAATTTCAGTTAACAAGCTTTTAAGTGTCTGAAAACATTACACTCAGTTTGCACTATACACTCTAATAAGCAGTGGGTTAAAAAAAAAAACAAGGGCTGGGTAAATATAGGACAGAACACATATTGGGTTAATTTTACCCAGCAAATTGGGTTGTTTATTTAACCCATCATAATGAGTTGATTTAACCCATCATACTAGATTGATTAATTTTTACTATAGTACTAGTTTTTTTTTTTTTACTTCATACGGATTATGTTTATGGATCAACTAAAATCCTCTAAACTCTACAAAAAAAACAAACTCCACTCAACCACTGGTTTGCTTGATAATTGCCTTATTTTTTACATTTTACAGCATAGCATATTTTATATCGTTTTGAATACATATTGAATACATTTAAGCTTGTTTAACAAATATCAGTAGTGAAAATGAAACATTTATAATTAATTCAAGTGTAATGGACCAGTCTCTGTTGTGCCGTTTCCACTGTAACGGCGCTGGATCTCGTGCCGGAGCTTGTGTCGTGTTCAGCGGGGGAAGGTCTAACTTCAGACCGCCGCCCTGCGTTTCACTCGTAGCCGGAATATGCAGCGACTGGCTCCATAACCTGTCCATAAACAATCAGTGTACAGTTATATTCTAATAAGCATTTATATTCTGTATCTTTTTTGAATAAAATCCTAACATTTTTTGCAAGGCATCAGGCATTTCCATGACCTGAAAAGACCGGCGACTCTCGTTGAGATCAACAATACGGTCATGGCTTGCGGTGTATAACCCTTTGTACATGTTACAGCCATTTACAAGTGACTCACATCGCGCGGCCCTTTATGTTGCTTTGCATAAAATTAAACGATATACAGCACAATAATGAATTCATACAAAAAAAAAAAAAAAAACATACACAAACCTGCATTTTACCGAAGACACGCACCAATTTGACGGAGCTGCACTGCTCTCTCCCTGAAGAGGTCGCAAAAAGCCTGCAATAAATAACTCAATCCCTTGGTTGTTACATCTGACCCAGGATCCGGGTTACACAAAAACTACCCAAATGCTGGGTTGTTACGGCTGACCCATGATCTGGGTTAAACAAAAACTAACCAAACATTGGGTTGTTACATCTGACCCAGGAGCTGGGTGACAAAAAATACCCAAACACTGAAAAAAAATTTAAAAAATGAATTGTCCCAAAAGGCTCAACCCAGGATTTGGGTAGAAAAAATAACCCAAGATTT
Source organism: Siphateles boraxobius (assembly GCF_051911475.1). Taxonomy (NCBI): domain Eukaryota; kingdom Metazoa; phylum Chordata; class Actinopteri; order Cypriniformes; family Leuciscidae; genus Siphateles; species Siphateles boraxobius. The sequence continues at coordinate 30,338,864 of NW_027508733.1, forward strand.
TTTAGAGTGAAAGTATATTATACAGTATCTAGAATAAATACTCTTTTTTTTTAAATCTATACTACTTTTTCTCAAGGTAAATGATGAATTCATGTGGGGAAAAGCTGCAGAGTGTTTAAAAAAAAAAAGACGATTAAACAATCCAGTAAAGGACAAAGTCACGTCCGGTTCCCTGAGCACAGCACAGAAAAGAGCAACATGGATCTTGAACCCACAGCAAGGTCAGCTTCGTAACATTTTCAAATGTTGGTAGGCCGCCGTGGATTTCTGTTAAAGTCAAAGGTGCAAGTAAAACATTTAATCTACAGGGACTTGTGGAAAAGGGGCCAAGGGACAGATGTCTCTGTAAATGAACCAAGAGAATACAGCCACAATTCCCTACATGTTGTCCCTTTGAGACAAGTGTTGCTAGGTAACAAGGGCCTTGTTTTGAAAGCACGACAATAATGGTAGTTGATTTGGGATAAATAAATTGGACGGGAGGGTTGCATATTCAGGGCGCACGTGTGCCCAAATAGAATGGGAGAGTAATTTAAGGCATTAGGTGAGCAGCACATGGTGATTTTGTGGTTGTATGAAATGAGAGCGCTGTTGTGTGGACATGCACTTATTCCACATAAAAGAGAGGTCTGCTCTGCATAGAATCACAAAAGGATTTTAAATAGATATTCTGATAAGAATACGGTCATATTTCTGTCATGACAACTCTGAGAGATCAAGTACCGAGACTTGCTACTGCTAATACATTCACAGCCACACTGCTCTATGTAAGCACGAAAAAAGCACATCCATCCATCATAAAAGTGATTCATACGACTCCAGGGGGTTAATAATGGCCTTCTGAAGCCAAGCGATGAGTTTTTGTAAGAAAAATATCCATATTCATAACTTTATAAACCGTAATCACTAAGGTTGGGTACCGAAACGCGTTGCCAATAGGGAACCGGTTCTGTCGTAAACGGTAGGAACGAGACCGAATAAGAACGAAAATTTCGGTGCTTGACTTTTTTTTACCGCCCCCTGGTGTCCCGGTGTCAACTTGCGTGACGTCAATGCCACTACTCGGCACACTTGTTGAACTGATAGCGAGGGGATAAAATGAAGATGCCAAAGGCAAAACGCTCCAAGGTTTGGGCATTTCACGTGTAAAATTACGCGTCAGAACGCCCTCTGGGTGTGCCGATTGCCTGTAGCCTATATAGAATCACGCCAATTCATTGGCTGATGGCGCGGGCACCGCCTCGACGCTCTTATGTCATCATCATCAGAAAAAGGAAGCTTGTCGGCAGCACGAGGAGAACATTCCCTATTCAGAGAACATAGGTTACACCAGTAACCAGAGACGTTTTCTTTCATAGGTTCACTCAACGCTGCGTAGCTAAGACGCGGTGGGAACGAAATACCAAACCTCGCCAAGCTAAGCGCTGCCGTATCTAGTACAACGATAACTTGCATGACTGGATCAAGCAGACAAAACATGGGAACCTGGAGCCATGTCGAGATCAGATTACCCTGGTAGTAATCTCCAGTTTTATTACATTGTTTGATGCAATATTGTTTTATTTGATATTATGTAAATGTGAATTTTTATTTTATATTGGTTTATTTATTATTCCCATATGTTACTTGTATTTATATTGTTTAAAGATTTAAGTTAATATTGTGTCCAGTTTGGCCCTGTAAATAAAAGGGTATTATTTTTTGACAAAGTGTGTGCGGTTTCGTTTTCTTAAGTACCGGTTCAAGAACCGTTTAAAAAATACAGAGTAGGCACTGGTATCGATAAAACCCAACCCTAGTAATCACTGGCTTCCGGTAATGGCCGTACACAAGTCTAGTTCCGGTGGACGAGTGACCTCTGACCCGACACATGACGTATTGATGAACACAGAAACACAGAGGATAGAGAAAAATAAAACACTGGTCACGAATTAAAAGTCATAAATGAGAATTTTTAAAGAGAAATGTGGGCGGAGCTTGAGTTTGTTGCTCAGCTCTATTTGTTTGAACCGCGAGAGGAGTCGAAGCTTACGCTACTCCTCCATCATGCGTCGGGTCAGGGGTCACTCTTCCGCAGGAACTAGTTCTCGAGGGAACGCAAACATTTTATGAGATTCTCAGGTGAACGTAAAAGCTTTGAAATTTTATTTTCCCTCCCATCTCATATTTTTCCCCATCACAATTGTCAATTAGGGAATCTATACCCATCACCCTAGAATATGCATACAACTTTACTGAAGCCATTCATAGGATGATTCCTCCAACACTGTCTCAGCCAATGCCGTGAGTTTGGGGTTTGTCCAACCAATGACAGACGGGGAGCGATTGGGGTGAATTGTTTGAAAATTATTCGTCACTAGCGGCACATGAAATTACACAGATTAGCTTTAAAGATGATTATTTTGGAAAATTATCAGGCTTCTTTTTTCCATATAATGAAAGTGAGTGGTTATTGGGCTGCTGAGATCTGAAAAGCCACAAAAGTATCATAAAAGTGGTCAATTCAGTTGAAATTTAGGTAATTTTTTGTTAAAAATCATCCGTTTTGCTGCAAAGAACCCCATTTTCACATTTCATATCAAATAAGCATGACGGTGAGTAAATTATGATGGATCTGTAATAGCTAACCTAAGCATGAATGGTACATGAAAGCTACAGGGTTGGACATTTTGGGATGTGCATTTCAAAAAACAGAATTATTAGTATTGCTGCTGTAAACATACAAAATAAACTGATGTTATTGGATATTAATAAAAATCTCTTTTCGCCCTTGAGTACATTCTCACAGGCAGTCAAGCTCTTCTCATTTTGAATGTGCAAATGTTTATTTGGTCATGTTCTCACAGGGATATCATGGTATATTTGGATCCAATTAGATCACACTATCTTCCCTCTAATCCCAGATTATGTTACGCAGCGTGACAGTAGCATGGAAATTTTGTAATCTTCAGTTATGTATTTAAATGCGTTTGTTTTTAATAGCAAGGGCTGGGTAAACTGATCAGAAGAATCTGCACAGTTCCCCTGGCTATACAGTGACCAAATAACTTAATGTCATCATTGTCTGCAATCTTTTCCACGCGGTAAATATGCTAATGACTAATTATGATGCAATAATCCACAGTTAATGAGGGGCAAAGTCAAACGGTTTTTACATGCAAATGGAAGGGCGTATAGCGGTTTATAAACATACATGTCTTATATTTCATAGGAGCCTGGGTACCATAACAAATTCATGCTTAATAGTTTTGGACATGCTGCATGCTTGATACTGGTTAATTACAACAAGAAACGCCAAGGGCGAGTTCTGAAGATGTGTGCATCAATGGGGGGGAGTGTGTCAGTGTGAGTGCATTTTCCTGTGTAAAATTCAAGAAGAATTCAAGGTTAACCTTGACAAAGACACTTTTCATGCATTTAACGAAGTTTCTGTGCGTTTATCAGTGTTGGGTAATAACTGATTAAAAGTAGCTATATTGATAAATTCACATTCATTTTTAGTAGCCTGACAGCAAGTCAGTTCACTTGGCGGCCATCTTGGGAACACACTCTAGCAGTGAAGTGATTCAAAAAACATTATTCACCAGCTTGTGTAGCAAGTCTATTTTAGAACAAAACAGTTATGTACTTTATGGTTACTAGTACAGAGGCCGGGAGAGCTCAACTGAAGAAAGCACGTGCAAATAGAAAAACACCCGCAAATTAAGAAAACATCTTCATCAGTTTAACACATGTGTGCTCCAAATACTCACAACACAACCAAATACAGAAACGCGCTGCAAAAGTTCACAACACAACCAAATTTAGCGCATTGAGCTCTCTCGGCCACCGTATATTAGCAATGTTTTGGAAATGTACTTTTAAAATATGTTACAATTGTGCCAAGCCGGGTAATGTTGGACCCAAACGAAACACTCAAGGCAATGATCCAGGCAAAGTAGATATTTTTTTTTTTTTTTTTTTTACGGTACTTTGCAAGTCAAAAAATATCCAACAAAAGTACTTCTCAGAAAGAGGTATTACTAACAGTAGTAATACTGCAAACAATCACAGGAGAAAAATAAAATACCTCAACAAAATCAAATAACTAAGAACACCGTACCTGGGATAGCTTGGTGGGACACAGCAGGAGACGCATAGCCAAGACTCAAAAACCAAGTGAGGAACAAGGGGAAAAAACACAGCTAACATACTCTAGGGGAAACAAGGCACAGGTGACCTGGATAACGCTAACGAGGACACACGAGGAAGAACTAAGGCAGAGGGGAACACAGGTGACCTCTAGAGCCCCGGAGACTAACAGCAGGAGGCCGGATGCTGAAAAACAATATTGTGTAACTCATTGAAAAGTAACTAATTAGTTACTATTATGGAAAGTAATGTGTTATGTTACTTTTGCATTGTTTTCTCACCCGGGCCTGCTTGTTTGTCTTTTAACAACAACAACAACAACAACAACAACAACAACAACAACGACAACGACAACAACGACAACTCTATTTTTTGACAAAGGTAAAGGCCCTTTCACACCAGAAGAAAAATGAATAAGTAATACATGCAAATATACACCTGTACTGTAGAGGGCGCTGCTTTCAGTTGTGCTGCTGTTCTGGATCACAGAAGAAGAATAGGACACAAGAGAAGAAAGTTCAACACTGTTTATTAGTATGGTTGAATTGTATCGTCAGAGGTCACCAGCAAAGACATTGGTTAATAAAATGAGATTAAACACTTACAGTACAGTATATTTGTGTTATTTAACATTTAATTATTGCAGGTTTGCATAATAATCTAAGTTTGCATTTCACTGTTTTTTCACCATTTATTCATGCAAAGTACTTTATTATAATTTTAATGGCAGTGTGATTTAATATATTTTAAATGCACTAAATTGCTACAAAAATATATTTAAAAACATGAAACAAGTTTAAATAAATTGTTCAAATTATTTTAGTTTACTATAAATGTTTGTCAGTACATTCTGCATTGCACTTTAACCATATTTCAAAGACACTAGAAGTAATTATGAATTATGAGTCAAAAAATAATACAAATTATATAAATTCAAACTATAATACATTTCTTTTTTGTCCAAATAACATGGAATTAATTGTCTGAAAACATTATATTCAGTTCGCACTTACTGTATATTCGGTAACCCTTTATTTTACAGTGTCTTTGTTACACGTTACATGTAGTTAGTGTAGTAGTAACTATACATTGTGCATAATTACAAGCAACTAACCCTAAACCTATAGTAAGTACATGTAGCTAATTAATATTGCTCAGTACTTAAATTGTTTAAATACACTGTAACAAGGACACCATAAAATAAAGTGTGACCGTATTCTCTTTTAAAGTATATTATTTCTGTAATAATTATGCTAAAGTGCTCTTCTTTGTCACAAGAGCTATACATGCATGCATATTTTCACAAAATTAAAGCATTATTGTCAAGGGACCATAAAACCAGTACATATGACTCAGTTATTGTGAAGCCAAACTATAGCTTTCCTGTATCGAAAACAGCGACTCGAATCGAGTTCTACAGAAACATTCTATGAATGAACCGATCTAGATGTCAATCAAAGTAAAGTTCAATGGGAGGTGTTTTATAAGATCTACTGACATACTGTATTGATGCCTGTGTGACCTTGCAAGACTGAGGCTTGGTTTTTCATTGATGACTCATTTCGCACACCATTGACACAATGTGCGAAACATTTATGGAAATAGACGTCTTCCAGCAAACTATAGTGTGGAAAAGAATTTGAGATCTGTCATCCAGGGTACTGAACTGTTTCTTCAGTAAACAGCACTGGCTGAATATTGATTCTGTATGCACAGTAGAAAATATGTCATTTAGTTCCTCGATACGTGTGTTTTTCATTTCACAGTTCGGATTTACTTCAAATGTCAGCTGCTCAATTGATTCCCCCTTGATTAGCTCAGGTGATACTGAAGGTTTGGATCCAGCTGGGAGTTTTTGGGGTAAGTCAAGTTAGAGTTCTTGCCCTTGTGACTCACTTCAATCAATAAAACTCAATCAAAAAAAGAGAGTTAAAAGCCATTCCTCAAGGGTCCAATGGATGATGATAGCACCGTCCTTGATTTGCGCTAACGTGTTAATGGTTTGATTAAAACAGAAAACAATATTCTCAACCATAACAATGTCCTAATGTATTCTCTGTGTCTAATGACTTTTCGTAATGGACAATTTGCTTCCTTAATTTAGCCGGGGAGTCCCAGACGTGGGGGAAGTGAGAGAGTGAGAGAATGAAGGGAGGTTAGGAAAGACAACATTGTCTAATGGAAAAGGCCAAAAAGTTTAACTTAACATAACAAAAATAGTTCTGATTTTGCTATGTGGTTAAACCGACTTTAAAATGTAACGTTTTTATTCAGGGAGACTAAATGTGGTTAATAATTTTGATGTGCACTTTACATTAAATTGCTAGGTGGTTGCTATGCAGTTACTGAGGTGTTGTGATTGGTTGCTAGGGTGGTGTTTGAGCATTTTTACAGTGCATTGTTACAGTGTTGTGAGTGGGTTACTGGGGCATTTCTAGATAGTTGCTAAGGTGTTCCCCGTGCATTGCTGTGGTGTTCTGAGTGATTGATAGGGCCTTGCTAGGGTGTTGTTAGGTGGACACTAAGGTTTTCTGAATGTTTTTGCAGTTTGTTCCTATGGTGTTATGAGTGGTTATTAGGATGTTGCTATGTGGTTTCTAAGTTGTTTTGAATGTTTTTGGAGTTAGTTGCTATGGTGAGTGGTTACCAGGGTGTTGCTAGGTGATTGCTAAGGTATATAAACAGGCCTGGCGCCATGGACATCCATGTGATAACCCTCCTTTGATTTAATTTAATTTCAATTCAATTCAGTTAATTTTGATTATTGATTTGAATAAGTGCATTCATAGGAGTATGTAAATGGTTATCCTAATGTGTCTTAGGTTGGGTAAAAGGTAAAAGACAAACTACTTAAGATTGTTTATTGCATACAAGTACATACAGGCTACTTGGAATATAACAAAGAGCAGAATGTGCTGATAAATATTAAATATTTTTGAGCTGCACACCTAGGAAAGTATTCAATATTGCACAGATGTTGTTTATTTCCATACATTTTCTTGGTCTGGAAATAACCATTTTAAAATTCCCTATTATTTCTAGGTTATCCATGAATGATACTTTATAGAATTGCAATTCATTCTATTCACAGAAGAATAAATATGAGGAAACACAAGGTCCAAATTCCCTTAATCATCCATCACACTGAGTAAAACCAAAGAATATAATTCTGATGTGCAGCAAAAGATTGTTGAGCTTCACAAAATAGAAAGTGGCTGTAAGAAAATAGCTAAAGAATTGAAAATCCCCATTTTGACCAGCAGAGAAATAATTAAGAAGTTTTAATCAACCAAAGATGTTACGAATCTGCCTACAAGAGGACGTGTGTCTATATCGTCCTAATACACAGCTAGGAGGAGAGTTTGAGTGGCCAAAAGGCTTGTTAAGACTGTCAGTCCAAATCCGATGTTTGTGCATATCCGATTGTGTGTGAACAGATCAAATAATAATTAATGATTCATATGAAATACGATTTTTACAAATCCGTTTCGAGCTACACATAGCCCTGCATACTGATCGATTGCTCGATTGCTTTTGTCCGCCTCGCTGCCTGCTGTGAGCTGTGAGTTTGTTTGCGTCGTGGCTGTCTAAGCCTCGTATTAGCTTCATATTTCCTTCTGTTTTTCCGTATTTCTCCCTTTATTCTGTTCTGAACCATCATTTAACTCATAATTACAACTCGGACTGTTGGCCATTATACGGCTGGAACCGCAAATACGGTTTGAACAATGATTGTTGGTCGTAGAGCGAGACACTACTTCACTGCTGCTCGCCCTGCGATCGACTGCTTTTGTCAGCCTCGTTGCCTGCTGTGAGTTTGTTTGTTTTCCCGTCTATCGTGCGTCACTGTTACAACTCGGACTGATGGCCATTTGTGGCGATATGGAGAAAAGCGATCCATATCGGCTCTTTCACATTTCCTTATGGGCGGAAACCAATGGGGAAATGGAAGATAAAAGAGAACGGAAGTGAGAGAAAAGGGAGAGAGGAAAATACACGTGTAGGTTATTGAAGTGGAACACAAGTTACCTGAAAGACGTGGCTGCTATTGTCGGCTGGAAATTACATGCGCTGCTGGGTGCGATTGCCAAAGGGACGGAGAAATACAGCTATTGGTTCGTTGCGGTGCCTGGAGCCACACTATCCAGTTTGGTTCGCCTGTCTCAGGTTATTGAAGTGGGACTCACGTTGCCGCTATTATCTGCTGGGAATCCTGTGTATGCGTTGCTGGGTGTGACGGCCAAAGTGACGGAGAAACACCGCTCTTCCTGGTTCGTTGCGTTGCCTGGTGCAACACTATCCAGTTTGATACGCCTGCATCAGGTACTGATCTTGGTGTCCATCACTTTTTAACCTCACGTCAAAGCCTTCGAACTCTCCTTCCCACTTTTTAACTTCACGTAAAAGCCAAACTCTTTTCCCGGCCTGGATTTGCGGCCGCTACATAGACTGCTTCACGTGGCCAAACGCTGACACACACATACACACACACACACACATACACATACACGCTCATTACAAATCCACACACCCATACACCAGAGTATATTTTTTTTTGTACGAACTTAAGACATTAACGACTCAAGCTCTCATGATTTATTTTTTTGTTTGTTTTTTTTTTGTTTGGAAAATCTTGAATTGGACTTGAACCGCACTCTCTTTACTGTTTTGTCATGTGAGAGAGAAAAAAATACAAACTGTGTGAAAAATTGAACTTCGTGTAACCTTTTATTTATTTTTGAAATGTTTTCACAAATAACAATTTTGACTGAAACCTTGAATCTGTGAATGTGTGTCATTTAAGCCCCATTTTTATGTTATTGCGGTTATTGGAAGGGATTAATTTGTTTAACAGTGGTTGAGCTATCTGCCGGAAAACTGAACTTCCTTCCATATGTTTTTTTATTATTTGACAAGTTTTGACTTGTCTGGCGCCCGAACAATTTAAGTTAAAAGTCACATTTTAAAAAAACCCAAACTGGATTTGGGGCTGCCACCGTTACATAAGTGGCGCCCGAACAGGGACCTGAAACTTGAAAAATTTACACATTGAAATTTGAAACCTGGACATATAAAACTTGAATGTTGGGTATTGTCACTTTAAATTGCCTTGTTTTGTGTTCGTGAAATTGTGGCTTATATACTGAACTGAAACCTATATTTTTTTTTCTGAAAGGTTTTGTGGGAAAATATTTTGTTTGACAACTTGCATATTGATAAATCTATATAATCGTGTTACCCCTTAGTTGAAATGCCAAACTGATTGACCTGATTAATGTGAAAACTGAGGAACAATTATTTGTGTAATTGAAAGCTAATTATTTGTTTTGTGAATTGAAGTGGGAATTGTTGGGATAGACATTTCAGTCACACTGAACTGTGGTGTATTCTGTATTTATTTTCAAACGTGTTTACATTGGTTTTTTTTTTCAACTTGCATTTCATTACATTTTACACTAACTACACATACACTGACAATCAAACATGGCGACCACTCCTCTCTCTCCATCCACTTTTGTGGAGATGGAACCACCGGCACCAGATGTTGCTACCCCGGTCTGGCCTCCAGCACTCCGTCCTCCACTTTCTTCACCTGGACTCCTTCGTGCTCCTCTCCACTTCACTCCCACTCAAGCTAGCAACACTGACTTCCCAGGAACCCATGTGCGGTTTGCAACTTCACCACTAGATGGCAGTACTCCTGTTCAACCCTTCACCTGGGAACAGGAACCGAATGGTGACTTCATGCAGATATGTACATCACCTGAGCATTCAACTCTCTCTCCAGCGGCACAGCGGGAATTGCCTGGTATCTTATCAACTCCTGGCAGTGGAATGCATCAACTCACTCAAGTGGAGGGAAATTGGGACATGTTGACACAGCATATACAAACCCATGAGCGATCTATAGGTGAACTCGCTAAAGAACTGAAAACCATGTCTGTACATCACGAGAGTCTGATCTCTAAACTCGCTGATAAATTCAAGTACAACCAACAGGAAGTGCTCACTCACATTTCTGACTGCAAACAACATGTGAAGAAAGAGGCTGATCAACTCACTAAATCATTTAAGGATGTGATTTCTGATGAACTTAACCAAGCTAAGACCACTTATGTGTCTGAAGTGAGGTTCATGATTGACCAACTTCAAGTGGAGGTTCAGCAAGACATCAAATCCTATCTGGTAACCCATCAAAGAAATCATGACCAGTTGTCTACAGAGCTCAACCAGTGCACCCAAACCACTAACACACTGTGTGCAGCTGTAAACAGCTTACAAACTGAACTCGAGAAAAGGTTTGAAAGACAGGAGAAACAAATGACTGATTTGAAGACAAGAGATTACTCACCCTTACCGCTGACCAGTTCTACTCACTGCTCCTGCTGTAAAAAGTGATCATCTTAAAATTACTTTTCCTACCTTTGGGAGACAGTCAGATGACTTAGACCCCTTGCTCTATATAACTCGATGTCAGGATTTTTTGGCGTTACACCCTCTTGCTGATGCTGACATCCTGGCCACTTTCCGTACTGTCCTCTACGGTACTGCCCGGGACTGGTGGGAAGTTGCACGATCCTCTATAACCACGTGGGAGGAGTTTAGATCCATTTTTCTCTCTGCTTTCCTATCAGAGGATTATGAAGATGAGCTGGCTGAAAGAGTAAGGACAAGAACACAGGGAGAAAGAGAGAGCATTAGAGACTTTGCATTCACCTACAGAGCCCTCTGCAAAAGGTGGAAACCCACCTTGACGGACAGGGAATTGGTGAAAATGATATTAAAAAAATATAAACCCTTACCTCGCAAGCCAGATACGCAGTCGAGTTAACACCGTTGATGAACTCGTGAAATTAGGGCAACAGCTCGAAAAAGATTATGAACAACAATTGCAATATGAAAAACATGTGAGTTCTAAGCAACCCATATCTACTCAGCAAAGACTTCTTTCCAACCGACCAGCAGAGAAACCTGTAGTGCAATGTTGGCAATGTAAAGGACATCACTCACCCGGCAGTTGTCCTCACTTTGTCACCTCGCAGTCCCAGTCACCTCAGTCCACCAACCAACACCCTTCTTCCAGTAGCAAGCGGACAACATTTCCAGCCTCTAAAGGTACTTGTCCACCTGGAAATCGCTCTGTGTCTGCTACTACCTCTCGCAAGACACCAGCCACTGGTAAGAAACCACCACCTATTGCTGTTCCACAACAATTAGTTATACCACTTGGTATTGGCACCTGGAAAGGAAAGGCTATTGTTGATACTGGAGCTAGTTATACCCTCATACATGAGAACCTCTGGAAAGAGGAGTTCACGTCACAAAGACTCCATCCATGGACCCAAGGTCCTCTCTACCTAGCCAATGGAGAAGCAGAAGCTCCATTAGGTTGGATAAACGTGCCAATCACTCTACATCAAAAGGTATTCACCATACCGGCTGTTGTTCTTTCAGCCAAAGCCTTGGCATATGTAGTTGTAGTAGGATTGGACTTTATCTTCTTCAGTGGGCTGCAAATCAATGTAGCAGACCAAAGATATTCATTTCAGTCTAATCCTAAAGAAGATTATCCTTTCCAGCCAACTAAAGCCAGTGTACCAGTTTTCAGTTCCCAACATCTAAAGGAAAAGCCGGGAAACCCTAACAGCCTCTCCTTACTAACTTCTGTTCCTCCTCAATTTAACACAGCTCAACCACCTGCTTGCCTAGATGAAAATACATTAATTGACACTGCTGTACATGACGCCCACTTACCTCCGGAAGGCAAGCAACAGTTACGGCGGATCCTCGAGTCAAACCCTCACGTTTGTACCATGCGTCCAGGACGTACTGAAGTTATGCAGCATCACATATATACTACCCACCAAGTTCCTATAAAACAAAGACCGTACCGCACAACTCCTACTAAACAAGCTGTCATAAAAGAGCAGCTAGAAGAGATGTTGACTGCTGGCATTGTAGAACCGTCACACTCTGGATGGGCCTCACCTGTCGTCTTAGTCCCTAAAAAAGACGGAAGTCTTAGGTTTTGTGTAGACTACAGGAAAGTTAATGCCATTACAGAGAATGATGCCTACCCTTTACCCAACATCACTGAAATATTGGAATCATTATCTGGAGCAGCCATCTTCTCCACCATCGACCTTAACAGTGGCTACTGGCAAGTAAACATGGATCAAGAAAGTAAATCAAAAACTGCTTTCACAACACAATCAGGATTGTTCCAGTTTAATGTTATGCCGTTCGGGTTAAAAAATGCCCCAGCAACCTTCCAAAGGCTGATGGAGAGGGTTCTTGGAGAATTGCGGGGAGACATTTGTTTCGTTTACATCGATGACATAATTATTTACTCACCATCTGTAGCTCAACACTTCATCGACCTACAGGTTGTTCTTTACAAGTTGCAAATAGCGGGCCTAACCATTAACTTAAAGAAAAGCAGGTTCTGCCTTCAGGAAATAACCTTTCTAGGACATGTCGTCAAAGTCCAAGGCATCACTGCAGACCCAAGTAAGGTGGAGGCTATACGAGAATATCCCGTGCCTACCAATGTCAAGGAGGTCCAGCGTTTCCTGGGGTTAGCCGGGTGGTACCACCGGTTTGTACCAAACTTCTCCAGTATCGCTGAACCCATAAATGCACTGAAAAAGAAAGGACGTTCCTTTATCTGGTCACCACAATGTCAGCAAGCCTTTGAATATTTAAAATGCTGTCTTACCTCTCCTCCAATTCTTGGCCATCCGGACCTTCAACTTCCTTTTACTGTGTACACAGACGCCAGTGATACTGGTTTGGGAGCTGTGCTGACCCAGCGCAAGGAAAAAGGATTGGAACAAGTTATTGCCTATGCTAGCAGGACCCTGAACAAAGCAGAGACAAATTATTCAACCACTGAAAAAGAGTGTTTGGCTGTAATTTGGGCCTTGGAGAAATGGCAGCACTATCTAGAGCACAAATTGTTCACTGTCATCACGGACCACTCTGCACTACAATGGGTAATGTCTTCCACAAAAACCACGAGTCGCCTCATCCGGTGGGCCTTGCGACTTCAGAGGTTTGATTTTATTATTGAATATCGAAAAGGGAAACTGAATATGGCACCTGATGCTCTGTCTCGGATTCACACCAGTTGTAACCTGTACGCTAGCCAACAGGAGAAGGCTGTATTTCCGTTGTCTCCAGCCACGATCTGGGAAGAGCAACACAAAGACTCTGTAATTACCAACACACTTCAAGCACTCGCAGAAAAGGATTCTCCTCTAAAAAATAAATATGAGGTACTGGAGGATAAACTCTATCACAAAACTCACTTACCGAACAATCAAGTTCATTATAGAGTCTACATTCCTACCAGCCTTGTGTCATCCATTCTACATCACTACCACTCGGACCCCTGGAGCGGTCACGTAGGTATCTATAAGACCTACAAGCGGATCCATGATGTTGCATTCTGGCCTGGAATGTGGACTGACATAAAACATCATGTTAAGAAGTGTATTAAATGTCAGACACTTAAGGGAGAGAATCGAAAACCTGTTGGAAAACTTCAACAAATCACCACCACCCATTGCAATGAAATGCTTGGTGTAGACATAATGGGACCAATGCCACGTAGCACTAAGCAAAATGTGTACCTCCTAGTCTTTGTAGACTACTACTCCCGTTGGGTGGAATTTTTTCCCATGCGAAACTCCGACGCACAGACTGTTGCCTTACTTCTCCGGAAGGAAATTCTAACCCGTTGGGGGGTGCCGGACTACATTCTGTCGGATAGAGGTACGCAATTTGTGTCATCATTGTTCAGAGAACTTTGCCAAAAGTGGAGTATCAAACCCAAACTAACCACAGCCTACCATCCACAAACAAACATGACAGAAAGAGTCAATCGTACGCTCAAATGTATGATTTCTGCCTATGTGGACAACAATCACACAAAATGGGACCAATACTTACCCGAACTTCGTTTTGCCATTAATTCAGCTGTCCAGGAAACGATTGGGATGACTCCTGCAGAGCTTCATTTGGGGAGAAAACTGCAAAGTCCCATGGACAAGTTGTTACATGGAAAGAATCTAACTCCAGACTGCACCTCTTACGACACAGTCCACCACCTAGCTGAGCTTCAGTCCAAAGCCATGGAATGCTGTAAAAAAGCACAAAGGAGACAGTTGCGAAACTACAATAAAAACAGACGAGATGTCACACACAAGGAAAAGGATCGTGTGTGGATGAGAACATTTCCCCAGTCTAGTGCCCAACGTCACTTTACGGCAAAACTGGCTCAAAAGTGGAAAGGGCCTTACCGTATCATCAAACAGGTCGGTCCTTTGAACTTCCAGGTAGCACTAGAGTCCACTGGCGAAGATGTTCGCATCGTGAATGTGTGCAACCTAAAGCCATGCTTTCCCACAGCTGAAGAGCTAGACTACCAAGAGACGAAAAAACTCAGTCAACTTTTCAATGAATCTTCTGATGAAGACGAGTTTGTTGGATTTTAAATTATACACATTGGCACAACCATGGGTTGTTTTTTTCCAGGGAGGGAGAATGTGGCGATATGGAGAAAAGCGATCCATATCGGCTCTTTCACATTTCCTTATGGGCGGAAACCAATGGGGAAATGGAAGATAAAAGAGAACGGAAGTGAGAGAAAAGGGAGAGAGGAAAATACACGTGTAGGTTATTGAAGTGGAACACAAGTTACCTGAAAGACGTGGCTGCTATTGTCGGCTGGAAATTACATGCGCTGCTGGGTGCGATTGCCAAAGGGACGGAGAAATACAGCTATTGGTTCGTTGCGGTGCCTGGAGCCACGCTATCCAGTTTGGTTCGCCTGTCTCAGGTTATTGAAGTGGGACTCACGTTGCCGCTATTATCTGCTGGGAATCCTGTGTATGCGTTGCTGGGTGTGACGGCCAAAGTGACGGAGAAACACCGCTCTTCCTGGTTCGTTGCGTTGCCTGGTGCAACACTATCCAGTTTGATACGCCTGCATCAGGTACTGATCTTGGTGTCCATCACTTTTTAACCTCACGTCAAAGCCTTCGAACTCTCCTTCCCACTTTTTAACTTCACGTAAAAGCCAAACTCTTTTCCCGGCCTGGATTTGCGGCCGCTACATAGACTGCTTCACGTGGCCAAACGCTGACACACACATACACACACACACACACATACACATACACGCTCATTACAAATCCACACACCCATACACCAGAGTATTTTTTTTTTGGTACGAACTTAAGACATTAACGACTCAAGCTCTCATGATTTATTTTTTTGTTTGTTTTTTTTTTGTTTGGAAAATCTTGAATTGGACTTGAACCGCACTCTCTTTACTGTTTTGTCATGTGAGAGAGAAAAAAATACAAACTGTGTGAAAAATTGAACTTCGTGTAACCTTTTATTTATTTTTGAAATGTTTTCACAAATAACAATTTTGACTGAAACCTTGAATCTGTGAATGTGTGTCATTTAAGCCCCATTTTTATGTTATTGCGGTTATTGGAAGGGATTAATTTGTTTAACAGTGGTTGAGCTATCTGCCGGAAAACTGAACTTCCTTCCATATGTTTTTTTATTATTTGACAAGTTTTGACTTGTCTGGCGCCCGAACAATTTAAGTTAAAAGTCACATTTTAAAAAAACCCAAACTGGATTTGGGGCTGCCACCGTTACACATTATACGGCTGGAACCGCAAATACGGTTTGAACATTGGTTGTTGGTCGTAGAGCAAGACACTGCTTCACTGCTGCTCGCCCTGCGATCGACTGCTTTTGTCAGCCTCGTTGCCTGCTGTGAGTTTGTTCGTTTTCCCATCTATCGTGCGTCTACATTACACCCATACCACTAAAAAGACGGTTTTTACCCAAGACTTGAGTCATAAATTAGTATAAATATTAATAGCATCACTGGTTGCATCATTGCTAAATTACTGTCCATCTGTTAAAATAGCGAATATATCAGGTGTATGTTTGACTAGTAACCAAAAATCCAAATCACAGTCTCTACTGCACCAATTTAATTGATATTAATACTAGTGTAGAACATTGCATAGAAACTGTGTCTATTCCTCGTTTACTAAGATCAAATAATAAATCTACTGCGGGATCTAGAAAAAATCTAATTGTTATTAAAACAAAAAATCTCGCTAGTAGTGAACAAAAACAATTTCTAAAGCTAGGTCTCCTAAACATTAGATCGCTCACACCTAAGGCGGTTATTGTAAATGAAATGGTCACAGATAATAATTTCGATGTTCTGTGCCTTACTGAAACCTGGCTTAAACCAAATGATTATTTCGGTCTAAATGAGTCTACTCCGCCAGGATACTGTTATAAGCATGAGCCCCGTCTGATCGGTCGTGGCGGCGGTGTTGCAACAATTTACAGAGATACCCTTAATGTTACTCAGAAAACTCGTCATAGGTTTAATTCGTTTGAAGTGCTTGTGCTAAATGTTACGCTCTTAGATGTAAGAAAAAAATCCCTATTATCTCTAGCATTGGCTACCGTATATAGACCTCCAGGGCCTTACGCCAATTTTCCTAAAAGAGTTTGCTGACTTTCTATCAGATATTTTGGTCAACGTCGATAAAGCATTAATTGTTGGAGATTTTAACATA
Organism: Siphateles boraxobius; assembly: GCF_051911475.1. Lineage (NCBI taxonomy): Eukaryota > Metazoa > Chordata > Actinopteri > Cypriniformes > Leuciscidae > Siphateles > Siphateles boraxobius. The sequence goes on from NW_027508733.1 coordinate 30,355,621, forward strand.
CACGTAGATAATTTAAATGATGCGTTAGGGGTTGCGTTTACAGATCTATTAAACTCCTTCGGGGTCAAGCAAAACGTCACCGGACCAACTCATCGTCTTAATCATACACTCGATTTAATTATATCATATGGAACCTATCCAACCGATATAGATATTGTACCGCAAAGTGATGATGTCACTGACCACTACTTGGTAACTTGCATATTACGCACTGCTATAATATGTCATGCTGCGCCACGTTATCGACCAGGTAGAACAATTCGTCCATCCACCATAGATCATTTCTCAAATAGCTTATTTGATCTGTCCCAGCTGCTGCCTGAACCCAAACAAACAGATGAACTAGACGAACTAACTAGCACTATGAGCTCCATTCTCTCTAGAACATTGGATATTGTTGCACCCATTAGATTAAAAAAGGTCAGAGAAAAAAGTATAGCACCATGGTACAATAATACTACGTATGTTTTAAAGAGAGAAACCCGTAATTTAGAGCGTAAATGGAAAAAAACTAATTTAGAGGTCTTTAGAATCGCGTGGAAAGACAGTATGTCACGTTTTAAAAAGGCCCTTAAAACGGCCAGGGCGGAGCACCTCAGCAAATTAATAGAAAACAACCAAAATAATCCAAGGTTTTTATTTAATACCGTGGCTAGACTAACAAATAAAAAGACGTCGTCCGAACAAAATACCTCGTTACAGTTTAGTAGTAATGATTTCATCAACTTCTTCACCGAGAAAATTGAAAGCATCAGAATCAAAATCGTAAACGTTCGATCTCTGTTCGCTCCTTATAATTCAGCCGCAATTATCACCCCGCAAGAACAATTACAATGCTTTACAACCATAGAACAAAAAGAGTTAAATAAACTTATCACTTCATCTAAAACAACAACATGTTTATTAGATCCTATACCCACTGAACTACTGAAAGAAGTGTTACCTATAGTGGAAGAGCCTCTTCTCAATATTATTAACTCATCTTTACCTTTAGGTCATGTTCCAAGAACGTTCAAGCTGGCAGTTATAAAACCTCTTATTAAGAAACCACAATTAGATCCAAATAACCTAGCAAATTACAGACCCATTTCGAATCTTCCATTTATGTCAAAAATATTAGAAAAAGTTGTGTCCGATCAACTCAGCTCTTTCTTGCAAGAAAACGACATCTATGAAAAGTTTCAGTCTGGATTCAGGCCACATCATAGCACTGAAACTGCGCTTGTTAGAATCACAAATGATTTACTTTTAGCTTCGGACCAAGGCTGTATCTCAGTACTAGTTTTACTTGATCTTAGTGCTGCGTTTGATACTATAGATCACACAATACTCTTAGATCGACTACAAAATTACACTGGTGTTCAAGGACAAGCATTACGCTGGTTCAGGTCATACTTATCTGACCGCTACCATTTCGTCTACTTAAATGGAGAAAATTCGATTATAACTTCGGCAAACTATTGGGTGCCGCAGGGATCTGTGTTAGGCCCTTTATTATTCTCAATATATATGCTGCCACTTGGTAATATTCCAAGGAAACATGGAATTAGTTTCCATTGTTATGCTGATGACACTCAAATATATATTTCATCACGGCCAGATGAATACGCTAAATTATCCAAATTGACAGATTGTGTTAATGATATAAAAGATTGGATGACGCGTAATTTTCTTTTATTAAATCCAGACAAGACAGAGGTAATACTTATCGGTTCTAAAAACCGTCCACAAAACCCTTCACAGCACGACTTTAACATAGTAGGATGCCCTGTTACTTTATCCGCTACAGTAAAAGACCTGGGTGTTATACTAGACCGCAACCTGTCTTTTGAAAAGCATATTTCATATGTTACAAAAATAGCCTTTTTCCACCTTAGAAACATTGCTAAGCTACGTAATATGCTATCAGTCTCTGATGCAGAAAAGTTAGTTCATGCATTCATGACCTCGAGACTAGATTACTGTAATGCTTTATTAGCTGGTTGTCCTGCATCTTCAATAAACAAGCTACAGTTAGTCCAAAATGCAGCCGCTAGAGTTCTTACTAGATCAAGAAAATATGATCATATAACACCGATTTTATCATCACTTCATTGGTTACCTATAAAGTTCCGTATTAAATACAAGGTATTGCTTTTGACTTATAAAGCTCTAAATGGTTTAGCTCCAGTCTATTTAACGGATCTTCTATCGCCGTACAATCCATCGCGCTCTTTAAGATCACTAGATTCGAGGCTTCTGGTCATTCCTAGGATATCCAGATCCACCAAAGGAGGCAGAGCATTTTCACATTTAGCTCCGAAGCTCTGGAATAGCCTTCCTGATATTGTTCGTAGCTCAGACTCTCTCTCCCAGTTTAAAACTAGACTGAAGACGCATCTATTTAGCCAGGCATTCATATAAATTTTTTATCTTACAGTTACTGTAAATTCGGCCTCTAGTTCATAAACGTCAGAGGAGAACTGGCCCCCGACTGAGCCTGGGTTCTCCCAAGGTTTTTTTTTTCTCCATTGGGTCATTTCATGGGGTGTTAGGACACCATTAGGTCACTGGATGGAGTTTTTCGGTTCCTTGCCACTGTTGCCTTTGGCTTGCTCAGTTGGGGATATTCAAATTAATTAACCAATCATACCATTGATCAGCTCTACCAAACTAGGATTTCTTTTTTTCCAGTAATAAACAAACATTGTTAAGTTTTTTTGATTGATACTGTGAAGCAGCTTTGATACAATCTGTATTGTGAAAAGCGCTATATAAATATATTTGACTTGACTTGACTTTGACTACATTCATATGTGGTTTGAAATCGTACTCGGTTACTAACGTAACCTCGGTTCTCTCTAGAGGGGGAACGAGTACTGCGTTATATCTTACGCTATGGGGGAAAACCTCTTTTCCACGAGATATTGAAGCCAAAAATTATCCTTAATTTTGAATTAATGTAAAACGCTGTGCAGCAGCATGCAGACATAGGCAAGACGGCTTGCGCGCCTATTGGCTTCCCTGCGGCAACAGCAGCAGCCTATCGAGAGAGGCTCTGCGTGACACATATCCAATGGGGGCATTTCGCGCCCATTTCGTCACGTCCCGCCAGAAGGGCGTGGTATCGCCCTATAAACATAGCTCGATTAGGCTGGTACAACTGGTTTTCATCGCCGAAGCAAACCAGAGCTGTGTATGCACGGCAAGATACGCAGTACTCGTTCCCTCTCTAGAGAGAACCGAGGTTACGTTAGTAACCGAGTACGTTCTCTTACGAGAGTATCTCTCGTACTGCGTAATATCTTACGCTATGGGGAACACAATGCAAAACGCCGTGCGTACTGGGATCCGACACCAAAGTCCCAAGGGCAGTAGCCCGGGGCTCATATAGTGCATAATCACCATAGACTCACAGAGAGTCGGAGAAGAGAGGCTGCAAGCATCATTCCCCATGAAATAGCATCCTACAGGAGCTAGTTATGTTAACAGTGTTTCACACAGACAGGGTGAACGTGTTCAGCCTGAACTGGGTAATAGTACGGGTTATTCAACACCCATGGAGCTGTATTATCGCTCAGTGAGCGATGCACAAGCGAAACTCAGCATCTGGGCCGGCACAGCGGGGCAGATAGCACTGAATTCTATACCGACAGAAGCTTGGCTTGTAAGGCGGGAACCTCTAGGTTGTAAAACCTTATAAATGTAGACGGCGAGGCCCAGCCCGCGGCCGTAAAGATATCGGTAACCCCACTATACCACGCCCACGATGAGGCCACGCCTCTCGTGGAGTGAGCTCTGACACCCAAAGGACACTGCAGGCCCTTAGAAGTGTAAGCCAGTGCTATCGCGTCGACTATCCATCTGGATAGGCTCTGTTTTGATGCGGCCAGTCCCTTGGAGCGTCCGCCAAACAAAACGAAGAGCTGCTCAGTCTGTCTGAAGACCGACGAGCGGGTCACATAAGCTCTCAGTGCCCTGACAGGGCAGAGGAGACTCGCATCCTTCTCATCACGAACTGGGAGGGCGCACAGGGAAATAACCTGGGCCCTGAACGGTGTGTTGAGGGATGTGGGCACGTACTTTGAGGAATAGAGCCGTCTAGTAGACGGGGCTCTAGCCTGCGTGATTGTATTTAACACTCCCTCTGGGAGGTTAGCGGGTACCCGTGTATGGCCCATGCATGTAGGGACCGTAATTCCGGGCGAGGATGCAAAATCGAGCCCTCTGCCTGAGAGAGGAGGTCTCTCCTCACCGGTATCGGCCACGGGGCAGTGCTGGTCCGGCGCATTAGGACTGGGAACCAATTCTGGTTTGTCCAGAGCGGAGCCACGAGTAGCACTGGGCATCCGTTTTCCCTGATTCGTTCCAGCACTTGAGGCTGGAGCGAGACGGGGGGAAAAGCATAGAGGGGGCAGCGGGGCCATACGTGGGCCAGCGCATCCCTGCTCTTGGAGAAAAAGTTTGGGCAGTGAGCGCTTTCTTGGGACGCGAACAGGTCCACCTGCGCTCTGCCGAATGTCTCCCACAGCAGTTGGATCGTCTGCAGGTGCAGCGACCATTCCCCTGCTGGGACATTGTTTCTGGACAGACGGTCTGGTCCCAGATTCAGGCGACCAGGCACATGCGCTGCTTTCAGTGAAAGCAGGTTATGCTGAGCCCAGACCAGGAGGCGTTCCGTCAGCCTGTAAAGGTTCCGGGACCTGACGCCACCCTGGTGATTTATGTATGCCACCACTGACATGTTGTCCGACCGGACTAAGAGGTGGCGGCCTTTTATCTGGGGACAAAAGCGCCATAGCGCGTTGCCGACTGCCAGCATTTCTAGACAGTTTATGCGTAGGAGCTTTTCCCGTTGTTACCACTGGCCGAAGAACGGTCTGCCCTCGAGCAGCGCTCCCCATCCCGAGGTGGAGGCGTCCGTGGACACCACCTTCACACTCGAGGAAGTCCCTAGACTCATGCCTGACTGATACCAGTCGGCTATTTTCCAAGGTTCCAGAGCTGAAACGCATTTCATGTCGACCCTGAGGAGAAACAGACCAGAGGTCCATGCCCGGGGTGGAACTCGCACTTTCAGCCATAACTGCAGTGGGTGTATGTGAAGCAGGCCCAGCTGGAGTACTTAAGATGCCGAGGCCATGAGGCCCAGCATTTTCTGAAACCTTTTGAGCGGGACTATAGAGCCGCGGCGAAAGGATTTCGCGGCACGCTGAATGTCCAGTTCTCACTCTGGCGACAGACGTGCTGTCATAGACAGCGAGTCCCGCACTGTTCACAGAAAAGAGATTTTCTGGCTGGGAAACAGCGAACTCTTCGCCCAATTGACGGTGAGACCCAGATTCTCGAGATGCTCAAGTAATGTGGTTCTGTGTTCTATGAGCTCTGAATGTGATCGAGCTAGAATCAGCCAATCGTCCAAGTAGTTCAAAACTCGAATGCCCTGAAGTCTCAGGGGTGCGAGGGCCGTGTCCATGCACTTCGTAAATGTACGGGGTGCTAGGGATAGGCCGAACGGTAGGACTTGGTATTGATATGCCTGGCCCTCGAAGGCGAATCTCAAGAATCGCCTGTGACGTGACGCTATTTGTATTTGGAAATAGGCGTTTTTCAGATCTATTGACATAAACCAATCTCCCTGGCACACTTGCGCGAGGATTTTCCTGGTTGTCAGCATTCTGAACTGGTGCTTCATAAGCACTCTGTTCAGCTGTCGCAGATCTAGAATGGGTCTGAGACCCCCGTCTTTTTTCGATACCAGAAAATATCTGCTGTATAGCCCCCCTTCGCTCTGAGCCTGAGATAACGGTTCTATGGCCCCTTTGCTAAGCAGTTTCGCTGTTTCGGTTCGAAGTAGATAAGATACTTCGTTGTTAACCGTGGTTTCGACTCTCGCCGTGTAACAGCAGGGACGTTGAGCGAACTGGAGCGAATAGCCTCTTTTTATAGTGTTCAACACCCATTCTGATACCCCGGGAAGCTTTGCCCACGCATCTGCGTGTATAGCTAGGGGTAAAATGAAATCCGGGCTCTGGCAGCGGCATAGCGGCGGCTGCAGAGCTTCGGTGTGCTGAGACAAAAACACTGTGTTTATAGTGTGCGAGGCGGGAGGCGCACCAATCACGGCGGGCAGCCTGGTCGCGCTCGAATTCTCTATGACAGGTTGTGGAGAGAGAGCGAGCGGGACAAACCCCGTGGGGTTGAGTGTTTCTGTGAAGGAATGTGGGTGCGGGACGGCGGGCACATTCACTGCACTGAGAACACCGTCGGCTTGTGCTGACCAGATGTGTGTCGGCTTCGTTTTTACAGAAAACGAGGAACACGCATTGTGTAGTGTGTGTGGGCACTGTGTCGTGGGCACATTCACTACATTTTTGCACAATCGACAAGTCGATTTTATTTGTGCTAGCCCTGAACTGTGGCGGGCTGTGTCTGTGTGTGGGAATGGGCACTGAGACGTGTTGAAAAAATTTTTTGTTCGGGCATAATAGCTCCTCAACGGATCGAGTCCAGACCGAACTTCCCGACCTAAAAATTGGGCTGGCATCCAGGCTAGAAAATAACAACATAATCAGCGGAATTAGCGCAGAATAAAGCCGCTCATACCAGCCTCCGTTTCAGACACAGTAGTCCAGTGCGACGGCTACACATTGGCACGTTGTAAAGATCTGTACTGCAAACCCCTCCATGCTGCGGTCGCAGTTGTTGTTTTTGGCGCATGCCTACCAATGCAACATGACTGCCATAGAAACCAACGCAGATATTACGGAAAATGTAAACGAAAATTCTAATCTGAACAGTTGCAATACACAATGTGAATAGTCAACAATTGTAGATCAGATTCTAAAAGGATTTGGATTAGACCATTTGTGGCCTGTTGCATGAAGACAGTTCTACCAGAAAGGCCCTGTGCCAAATGGCACACTCCGGACTTGTGGACTTCCTCAGAGTCCACACTTTGGTGACGTCCTGTAGTGCAGACCTACAGGGCCCTTGGTGCGAGTCCACAAGGGCGCATTGAGAGGAATTAATGGGACAGACTCGATCGAGCCTTATCCCCTCTCCATACCGAGCCGAATAAACTGAAAGGTCATCTCATCAGTCCCTTTATTAGATAAAAATAACAAATATTATATACAAATATTATACTATTTAGCATCGATCAAGAACAGGATCACTTTTCTTTTCCCAAATATTAACTCCATGTCAAAACACAGCCTGCTTTGACTGTTCTATATTTTGATCTTGTGTACCACCTGGGCATTAGACAATATACATGCTTATTTAAATTATGTATTGTACATAATAATACACAATGTTCCGATTGAACTAAGATTACAATTTTAACACATAATGAAAATGTGAGTTTCAGATGAATTTACAGGTTTAAATATTCATACATATGACTCAGTAAAGCCCTGACATTCGGTTCTATTTATTTAATGAATCATAATGCAATCGTATTATTCAGCGCGCTATTATTAGCCTATGTTTGAGACATCAACCACTGGTCGATGACCATAATGTTTGTATAAACTGTAGAGTCGCCACTGCGACTTCCCGAATAGGCGAACACGCACCCACACACACACGTGCGCGCACGCACACATCACTTTTGAAGTAAAATTAAAAAATTGAGGATGATGTGCATCACGATGCACCGCAATATCGAATTGAACTGAATCGATGACATGATAATCGTAATCGAACCGAACCGTGAGACCAGTGTAGGTTCACACCCCTACTAACCAATCGTGTTCTAATACTCTTAGTATAAAAGATCGGTACTTACACATGTCAGAGCTTGCAGATGCTGACGCCAACATTCACCTCCATCCCCCTCACCACCACCACCAGGATGATCCCTGCCCATTCCTCCCAGGGGTCGGCTGCACCCCTGCCTCCGTCTTTAGACGGGAAATGCAAAATCCGTTACCCTCGGATTACGAGTTACGGACGGGGGCCTACGCCAAAGAACTTTACATTGCAATACTTGCTTGCTGGGCTGTTAATAAATTTATGCTTTGTTACGTCATTTTGCCTCCCGAGGCTTTGGCCCTGTCCCAAATGGCGCACTTCATGTGGACTTTCGGTCTCATGGACTTAAATTTGCCTTTGCTCGCTGAGTCTACGAGTCCGTAGGCCGTCCCAGTCATAATTTTAACGCTCTGAAGCGCCCCCTTTGTACCATTGAAGTGGTCTTCCACGAAGCCCACACGTGTGTGTGTGTGTGTGTTCGCCAATTCGGGAAGTCGCAGTGACAGAAACAGTGACATTCCAGTTTAAGTTTCAAGGCAGTAAAGTCTTTATGCCATTAAGAAAATGAAATTCTGTCAAATCAATTTTGTTTTAAAGAAATGTTCATTTAAAAGCAGCGCTCATTCATCAGTGTATAATGTTACCCTAGAGATGCGGTAATCAACCGTCGACGAGTCCGCTGTTTAAGGTGACAATCATCCATTTATAATCACGTGTAACAACACAGAATAATTGTAATTTGACCATCGAGTGCAGATACTTAAATCAGAGAAAATTATTGGGGCGGGTGGATGATTTGTTTTTGGCTGTGGATTCGGGTGACGTTGGAGCTCATCCGCTTACTGTACAGCAGTCAGACTCAGGCGTTAACAGCTCGCGGTGAACACGGCTAACGTGGTTTATCAAGTTAGTGTTATTACCTACTCTATATTCTATTTGTGCGTGACATGATCGCACACAGCGCGTGTCTTCTCCAGGTCGTGCTTACCAGGTTGTTCATAAAAGCCGAAATGTGCCCAGATGTAGGCTTTTAAAACAGTTGGAGCATTTTTGATTCCTCACACTCGCATCTCGCCTTCCTCTGCCATTGTATGCTACCGCGACAAATCACATACGCGACAAATGACGTCAGAAAAGCGTCAGTACATTATAATCGGTTATGGTCTATTACTGAACCGATACCGAATTGTCCTCGTCTGCACCGCGAGGCATCGTAGAAACGATTAATTTCGACACCCCTATTGGTTAGATGAGAAAGTAATAAGTGACGTAACAATTGAGTCTTCCTGGCAGAACTTACGGTAAAGCTTCCATTTTCAGTTGCTACCCAGGTAAGTTTGAGCAAACTCTGGATTTTCGGGATTCGAGAAGGTGGATTGGTTTTTAGCGAGGTTCATCGCCATGATAACTTATGCAACACATCTAACCTACTCTAGGCGTGAAGAGGATCAAACTGACGCTCTTCATGTGATTGGATGTTTGCCACACGTGTCACTTTTATTCTTTGCAGGTGCTTCAGAGTTAAGCGCAAACGCTGGATTGTGAGCCTGCTGAACCTGATCTAAACCAGGTTGGGTTTGTCAACTCTAAACCTACTCTGAAACTCAGAGTTTGTTTGTTGATCTGGATAATTGCAGAACATAGGGGTCAGAAAGCCTAGATATAAATCAAACAGCTACTACTCCTCCACATGTTGTTTGGGAAGGTTAAAAAAAATCCTCTGCTCTAATCCAAAAACAATCTCCAGAATATTCAGTTGTCAGACACAAATGGAACTTCAAACGGGACTGGTTTCTGTGGTCAGATTCAAATTTTTTTGGGGGAAAAAAGAAAACGAAAAAAATGTTTTTGGCAGCAAACCCTCCAGATTAGTTTGGTGCAATCAGGGATAAAAAGTACTCCATGTTCACGGCTATTTTTCTGCCAGAGGTCCTAGACATATTGTTCAGATACATGGCATCATGGATTCTATCAAATACCAAAAGATAAAAACAAAATCTAAACCTGACGGCCTCTTCTATAACTCTTATAATGGGCCGTGGTTGGATCTTCCATTAAGACAACGATCCAAAACAAACATCAAAATCAACACAAAAATGTGTCACTGAGCACAAAATGAAGCTCCAGCCATGGCCGTCCCAGTTCCCTGACCTGAACCCTGTAGAAAACTGAAGAGAAGCACCACCAACATGGATCTGGAGAGATTCTGTAAGGAGGAATGGTTTCTGATCTCTAAACTCATCAGGCATTACAGGAGAAGACTATATGACCAGAGTCAGAGCGCTTATCTTGGCAAAAGGAGGTTGCAAAAAGTATTTAATAAAAGGGTGCCATCAATTGTGGCCAACGTGTTTTGGAGAAACACATTTATTTTAAAATGACATTTTCCCCCATTTTCAATTTTTTAAAGGTTAGGTTTTTGTGAATTTCTTGAATAAAAGTATTAACAATGCAGATTTATTTTCACAGTCGTCTTTGTTCATATTTACCAGGGGTCCCAATTATTCTCCAGGGCTGTAAATATATATATGAGGTGTAGTACTTCAGTATATGATCAGACTTCAGAAATATACAATGCTCATGTTAAATTAAAAATAAGGAAGGGAGGGATTCATCTAGGAATATGACTTCCCGGTTTGTTGAATCCATTCTCATATAAAACAAGTTCAGCTGTGGTTTTATGTAATTGAAATCTATTTTTGTTGGTGTGCAGTGAATGAATCCTAAGATGGCACTAGGATGCAAGCGTCGCTCCACAAGGGCTGTTCTGAAGTGCTTGCTTCAGCGTAAGCAGAACTTATGCCTACTCTTCAATGTCATCTTTTAAAATACACTTCATTCCTTTGTGTTTTCCTCTGTGGAGATGTCCGACCCTGCGGAATTGCTCATAATATGGAAGAGCTCCAAAATAAAGTGTGAAATAACATGTGGTGTTGCATTTAAAACACGGCATTAGATACAGGGAACCTCTTCAACTCTGATGGTTATTATGAAGGATATTTTGATAGTCTTACGAGGGGATCCTAGAATATTTTTTGCAGGGAAGCAGAATATAATATGTGCAGGTTCTCTGCTGGTTTACAGCTTTTAATGCATTTTTTTTTAAAATATAATGTTTTAAGGCCACATCAATACTTTCAGTGGAACTTTATAAATGGTAATTAGGACTGGGTGATAAGAAATAAATCCAAAATAATAAATGCCTGCGGGGTTTAACCAAAGACCCTCCCGGTTTAACCAGTCCAGATCTGCTACTCTAGGCAGTATAGAAACTGTATCGCCATATATATTATGAAAAGCATTGACAGTCTTTTTAATGCAGTACAGTGAGCTGCATACTTGAACGTTTATTATTGATTTTCATGCAGAGCTGAAAAAAAAAAGACAAAATGAGCTGTAAATTCTTTGATTTAAGTTTAGAATGGCTCTGATGCCATTTTGTTTAAGCGCCCATCTTTGCCTCAGAGGTTCCTTCAAAGCAAACCAAGACACAAAAAAAAACTAAAAAAAAACTTTAAGTTGCCTTAAAGCTCCAGTAGGTAGCTTTTGTAAACAAATATTTGTTAAAACTTTCATTATGTCCTGACAGTAGAATATGAGACAGATAATCTGTGAAAAAAATCAAGCTCCTCTGGCTCCTCCCTGTGGTCCTATTTCCATTTGCAGAAATACACCGCTCCCCGTCAGAAACAACCAATCAGAGCCAGGAGGAATGTCTTAGCAGTGTCAATCACGCTCGTGTACACGCTGATCACCCCTCTCTTGCACAGCGCGAGCGCGTACCGTCGTTCGTGACTCTCCTGTTCGAACTCGTTCATCCAAATGAACAAATCTTTTTTTGAGTCATTTCGTTCATTCAACGAACGAAATGACTCGAAAAAAGATTTGTTCATTTGGATGAACGAGCTCGAACAGGATCACGAACGTGCATCACAGAACAGAGCAAGGCGAGCATTTGTGCTTATAAAACTTAACGTTTTTTATTTATTTTTGAAATGACCGATCGTTTCGCTAGATAAGACCCTTATTCATTGTGTGGTATCGTTTAAAACCCTTTGAAGCTGCGCTGAAACTGTCATTTGGTCCTTGAAACGTTTGTGTCCTATTGAAGTCCATTATATGGAGAAAAGCCCTGGAATGTTTTCCTCAAAAACCTTAATTTCTTTTCGACTGAAGAAAGAAAGACATGGACATCTTGGATGACATGGGGGTGAGTAAATTATCAGCAAAAGTTTTTTTAAAAAGTGAACTAATCCTTTAACGTTATCTAGTATAGTAGCTATTTATAACTTATTGAAAGAGTGCAACCTTATAAAGTTACATGTATTGCAAAATACATAATGATTTGAGGACCAAGTTTGTAGACAAAGTATGGTTAGGCCATAGTCAATGTAAAGCATATTGTTGATGTTTCGTCCCTATTAGTGAATGTTCCATTACTGTTTATAATCCGCCGTCATCGGTGGTCCTGCTTACTAGCCTGCGCGTTCACGGCAGGCTCCGCTGTGGGGGAGGAGCTGTGGAGGGAGGGCTGTAGCGCAGCAGAGAGCAAGGGGGTTGGACCCATAAGTTGTGCTTCTTCAAATTTTCAGGCTAAGTCAACATTTTCTCAAAACTCCCTACTGCAGCTTTAATTTTCTCTTGTCTTTGTCAATACATTAAAGAAATGTAAGATTTCCTCAAAAAAGTAGATCTTAAGAATCTTTCAAAGCAAAACAAAAAACAAAACGAAACAAAAAACAAACAAACAAACTCTTTAATCTTTGTCAACTAAAAAACAAAACAACCTTAAGCTGCCTTTAAATCTTTCTGTTAATAAACGTAATGGTGCGTTCACACCAGACGCGAATTGAGCATCAAATTTGCGCCTGCCGCGTCTAGTTTTACGCGTGTACACTTTGAACCCATTCGCGCGTCGGAGGCGAAATCTGTTGGCAGCCATCTTTTTACAAGACGGCTAATGTTGATCGAGCATTCATCGAGAGAGTCACCGCTCTGTATTTGCTCTGGAGAACAGAACAGTGGCGTAGGGATAATCGTCACCGTATTTGGGTCCACCAGACCCTTCGGAGGCGAATCCAGTTCGGCGAGTTTCACCATTTGCTCCAGGAGCTGCGTCTGGATGCCGGCCGCTTTCAGCGGTACTTCCGCCTGTCCCCCGCCCAGTTCAATGACCTGCTGTCCCGCATCAGAGCGAGGATCACCCTCGCCCTCACCCACCTAATCTGTCATTTATTTTTGTTTTGATGATAAATGGAGCCAGCCTAGGCTACTACAAAAACTAAAACTGTCCTGTGATTTTTTCCCCTCACACAACACTGTCCAGACACGAATTATGTTCTTGCACTAAAGTATGTTGGTTCTCTTTACATTAGAATAATAATAATGTTTCATATAATCTAGATTAGATATGGAATAAATAGCATACAAAATGAATGTCTCAACTTGATTTTAATATATTTTATGTGATAAAATATTCACTTCACCACGTGACAGCAGCAAGCTGGCTCCTGATTGGTTAACGCGGCGCGAATTGACGCAGAAGTTCAGATTTTTCAACTCGGGTGGCAGACGCGAATTTGCGTCAAACACGTGAATGCACAAAAAGCACTAAATAAATCATTTGCGCGTAACGCGCCAGACCCTCAATTCGCGCTATTCGCGCCAATTCGCGCGAACTTGACCGCACCGTGCTCTACGCCTCATTCGCACCGCAGGAATTTTTTACGCGCGTAACGTGTCTTTGCATTGACTTAACATTGAAATCACTCGCGCTAGACACTCTATTCGCGTCCGGTGTGAACGCACCATTAGACTTTAAGACCTCCACACACAACATTTAATATTTTAAGGCTCCTTCAAAGTAAGCCAAAAAACAAAACAAAAAACAAACTAAAAAAATAAGAATAAAAAAATTAATAACAAAACTCCCTTAAGCTGCCTTAATCACCTTTCTTTCTGTCAGTAAACATAATAATTTTAAATGCCCAGAAACAACTTTTAATATTTTAAGGCGGCAAAATGCACACTAATTCTGCCATAGAAATAGAGCGCCCGTCTTTTATACAATCTCCTAGCATGTTGGTTTTAATAAATATTTGGGGAAATTTAGTAATCTGTTCAGCCAATCAGTACACTCTCCAACCCGATCTCGTACGAATTCATACGACCTCACATATGACCTACACCTGACCCCGCCCCTAAAACTGCCCATCACGTGGGTTTAGACAAATCGCACAAATTCGTACAAGTGAGGTCGTACGAATTACCCATCTTTTACACACTCTACTCTCCGCACTTAACAGATTTACATTGTTTTAAACTATTTTTCGAATGCATTCATCTAGCATAATTTCAGCACGGAATATCATTCAAACTGAATGACTATGAAACAGAAACTCAAATCTATTTAGGAGATTTTCCCTTAAAATGTCTGACATTTAGTAAAGATGAAGAAGCTGCCTAGCAACACACTAGCAATGCCATAGAGAACAAACACCTTTGTAGCACTCACAGTTTTTTTGCTTAATAATGCCATTTATATATAATCTAGCTAAAGTGAAATGTCTGTGCACGATAATACCAGGCAGATTTTATGTAAATGTTACAGGCTCCACTTCATTGATCTGAAATTCCATTTAGTCATATTAATGCAGCACTACTGCAGTGAAAACCACATCTCTTAATTTCCACTGAAAAACAACAGCAGTTCCTTCTTTGGAAAAGTATGTCATACTGTGAAGCGCAAATTATCATGGTGCTTTTGATTAGAGCTCTTGGCTTTGTTCTTGCAATAGTAATCATTCACCAGCTTCCCACATTTCTTTCTTTGATGGTACGTTTGAAAACAAGTGTCTGAAGAAGTGTTTCACAAATACTCGGGGGCTTTTCATCTAGTGTATTTGGAGTATTTGCAGACATTGCACAGTATACAATGTACATCTGAAACAATATTTGAGAACCTCTTGCACTGTAAAAAATTATTTTCATATGTTACCAACTTAATATCAATAACTAATGTGGTTCAGAAAACCCACATTTTTGAGTTTCTAGTTATTAAACCAATCTCCTTTATATATTACTTTTTTATTTCAATGAACTCAAATATATATATATATATATATATATATATATATATATATATATATATATATATATATATATATATATTAGTGCTGGGCAACGATTAATCACATCCAAAATAAAAGTTTGTGTTCAAGTAATATATGTGCGTGTACTGTGTACAATTATTTTGCATACATAAATACATACATCTGCATGTATACATTCAAGATTATATATATAGCTAAAGTGTACTGTACCGCTTTCCTGCGATGCATGAAGGAATTCATGTCATATTTTGTCAATGGATTATTTCAAAGGGAATAAATGTCACGATGAATTTTCCTTGGGATCTGAAAGTGCTTTCACAGTGCCTATTTAATGATGCCAGTAAGTTATCGCTGTGGCTCCAGGTACAGTGTAAAACGCTGGCATGAGCTGCTCAAGGCGCCTCAGCAGTTTTTCCCCTCCGTTAATGAGCTTCAAAATGAGCAACTCGCCACTTAATTGAACTTTGTGTTTTGCTGGAGTTCAAACAATGGATTCACTTTGCTTTTCATTTTAGCAGAACTAAAAGAAGAAAAAAGTCCATGCACAGGCATTGTAAGTGCACACTGAGTGTTAGGGTTTATAACGAGATTGGGCCACATTGATTGTGAGGACTCGATTTAAAAACAGAATAATTTAGGTATTTTTTATTTTCTAAAAGAATATATTAACTGTATCACTTTTATTAAATTTTAAGTTGGTTCTTGTTCCAGTATATAAGGCTGTCACTACACACTAGCTTTTTATTCGTAGTTAATTCGAGTTGGATCAACTTAACTCCACAACAATTACATACATTTATCCACTAACCATTCAGAAACGTCCTGTTGCATTGTAAAAGTTGTCACTTTTCCCCGAGTCCCTCCATCAGTCTCCCAACTCGTGTTTGAGTGTGAGATCCTCCAGTTTTGCAGGCCTATCCAAAGCACGAGCTGTAAAGGCGCCGCCCTCTTCTGGAAAAGGGGCGGAGAGCAGCAGCTCATTTGCATTTAAAGGGACACACACAAAAAAAGGACATAATAGATCCAATTTAATTAAATTGATTTGATAATATTTGTTTATTTTCACAGCAAATTTTTATTAACCTGTAAAGCCTGACATAGTTTATTGAACCTTTAGATGAAAAAGTTTGCATGTTTTTTTTGTCGAGTATCATATTTAATACATCAGGCTTTTATGGTTCAAACAGTATGATATAGTGAGAATATGGAGGTCATACACCTATATGTGCAATTTGGTGCAGATGCTGATATTTATATCAGCAAACTCAGATGTTTGTAATGTAAATCAATGAGATCTTTATAACAGACTACTAATATAAAATGCAAATAAATAGCAGTTGTCACCCTATACCTGCTAATAATAGCCTATGTCTTGGTACGATGATATTTAAATGCTTAGTTTTATGATCAAAGTTCATTCGTTTTTAAACATATAACGCAATACAATACAATGAAAATTGAGAGAAACATAAATGTTCCTCAAAAGCTTGATGGATCATTTTTGATACATTTAAACATGAGTTTTCTAAAAAAATATATATGGATAATTAAGTAAACCCAAGTTGCTTCAGTCCAGTAAGCGTTCATCTTGAAATTTAACTTACAATATAACAATTATTCTTACGTTTACTTCATAAGAAAATCTGAGGGTGAACGTTTTACAATTATACTAAATTTTACTTGCAAATTAAAAAGTTTTAATCATGTCGATCATTGAGAGCCCATATAATTTTGCAAATCAAATATGATATAATATGCTTATAATTTAATTAACCTCAAAAAAAGTAGTAATTTTATTTTATTTTTATGTTGGAGCCATGCATGTTGTTCTTTATGCCTAATTATTGTATTGTTGTCACAAAATGTTCATCTTTAACTATTCCGGAATTGAATAGAAAGTTTCTTTCAATGGAGAGGTGCTCCTCATTCAGACACACAAGTGACTTAAAATATATTTTGATGAGTTGAGGACAAGTACATTTTTCTATTCCCATTTTCCTCGTATTTAAGCTCCAATGAGATTAACTCAAGTGTTGCTCTCGAACCTCAACTGACCGCGAAAGTCATTGTCAAAATGAAGTCATTTCTACATTATTACAAGTGCTCAATATTCTACATTTCCAAGCAATCAGCGAGTACCATCCGTCAAGTGGTTATCTGCCACTCGTTGCATCAAGAAAGGCCTCGATTGCCAGCGTCAGGATGCTTGACAGCAGCTGAAACATTACGCCGCATAAAAGAGGAGAAAAGCAGTCTTAAATAACATCTGAAGAGTAGGTTGTGTTATTGAATTACAACAAGGGCTGGGAAACAATTAAGTACTGATTAAATTCCGTTTTCGCTGACAGGAGGCAGAGACAGACAGCAATTTCCGCTTCCCATAGATTAAATTAGCCGCCATCAGCACGATTCCATTGAAGTTTGGGGGGCCAAGAGAGCCTACAAGGAGATTAGTTACTTTGTGCTGGAACGCTCTGAACTTGGTAAAGCGAGTCGGCGATTGATTGAAAGATTCGGGACTGGAAGGGAAATTTAAGCAAATTCCCTCTCTGATACGGGTCTCGCTAACAATTGCCCCATGCATTCAAATAAGGCTCGCCGCCTGATAGTTTTCCCAATGTTTCTGAAGTAGACAATGACACCCCTGCAGGACAAGCTTTCCCCAATACTCATTGTATTCAGCGCGATTTCACAAATATATCACGGATGATTAGAACCAAACATTAGCGCACATGTGTTTTCACAGGCTCCCAGGGATGACAAGCACTCAGGTGATGAGTAGCAATTGAATTTGGAGATGATATTACAAATGTTCATTATGACTTAATCTGGGTTTAATTGGATGAAAATGACTGGAGTGACACTTCACTAGAGGTAGTCCTGTTGTCGGAACAGCTATAATTGAACCCTTTTTTCCTGCAAAAAACACTAAAAAATATATACTTATTACATTTCAAGCTATCACTGATTTTACATACTAGCTTTATTACTCATTATATAAATCAGCACTGTTGATTTTATTTAAACAACTATAACCAATAACATTAGATTATTTTTTTCTACAAATATTCTGGTTTCATTATGTTCATTATAATAAATAATGAAGATAATTCAGAGATATTACATTATAGTGACAGCTGAAACCATTAAATTGACATTGCAAAACCTAAATATATATTTTTTGCTACATTTCCAAATCACAGAAGTGCATTTGATCCAGCTTTTAATGCAGTTTTTCATTATTAAGTCAATATTCAGGGTAATTAAATGTAAAAAGGACACTGTGAAATTAAATGTTACCAAAATAATTTCCACTTGTCCATAATTTTCTTTAAAATTTTACTATACAATAGAAGAAAAAGTAGTTTAAACGTATATTCAGTATTGCCACGTTGTCACTATAATGCTGTAAACTCTAAAATCTCAGTAAAAATTACAATTTAAACTAATTTTAAACTCTAATTATACAGGGGTTTTACAAGTATTTAAAAAAAAAATTATAAGCTTCATATGACTACTTTTACAGCCTCCAAAACCTGGCACCATTTATCTCTTATAAGAACCTCACTGTAACCATAATTTTAGCTTTTATTTAAGAAAATGATGAACGAGTCAAAGTTATTTCGGCAACACTTAATTTCACAGTGTCCTTTTTACGCTATACTACCCTGAATTTTCACTTAATAATGAAAAACTACATTAAAACCTGTTCACCATCAAATGAACTTCTGTGATTTGGAAATGTAGCAAAAATATATATATTTGGGTTTTGCAATGTCAATTTAATGGTATGACTCACTATAATGTAAAATCTCTGAATAATCTTCATTTCGGTGTCCTTTCTCAGCAAATACTGAATCATGTGATTCACTTGATTAATTATAATGTAATTAATGATGTATTACTATGTAACGCCACATCATGACAGCCCTAATATAAATATAGTACTATTGAAAAAAAAGAAAAAAAGAAAAATAAAACCTGTAGGTTTTGCGTGAGAAAATCCTTCATCCCAAATCCCCCAGCCTCCAAGATCTGTCTGAAAACATCCAGGACCAAATATCAATCATGATAGTGCACCGCATTTCAATTCCTCAAGACTTGATATATATTTGATTGAGATTTATGGTGATGGCGTGGGCAGGTGACAGTCATCAAACCCGCATTCGGCTTAGCCTGTTTCTCAGTCTACGGGCTCATCCTGACGGCTATGAAGAGATGCCCAGCTGATCCACACTGCATTATCTCCACGGCCAGGCTCACTAATCTGTCCCTCTCCTCCTCTGCTTGGGACAGAGGAAATAACAGCCTCATAATGGTCATAATTAGGGAGATCGATGCAGTTCGCCACCGGGGCGCTCGGCGCGACCGTAAACCTTCAGCGCGCTCGGAGGAAGAAAAATTGGGGCCCCCAAGGCTCAAATTTACGCTTGATAAAATTTGACTATCGAGTGTCATATGTCCTGAGTTAGAGCGTGCGCATGAGCGGACATATGAACAGTAAATTTTACACCTGGTTAGACTTGATTAATATTTGGCCTCCTACTCAAATTCATCAGCAGTGAGTATGTATTCATATGGCTGAGCGCTATATGGCGGTATATTGCATGCAATGCTAATTTGTCACTCAGTAGTGCTGCTATCAGCAGGCAGGACTGCTTTATTTTTTTTACACATGAATGCTATGATGTGAAAATAAAGCAAAATATGCACTGAACAGGTCAAAACACTGAAGTTAACGTGTATAAAATGACTTGTACTGCAAGTTAAACTGGCCCCCATTTCAAAACCGGGATTAAACAAAATTATATGACTTGAAAATAAAACAAATAATATGTTGAGGTTTTAAAATGTCTATTTAAATGGTTTCATTTAAAATGGTGTCATTAATATGATGTATTATCTCTAATTTATCCTAATTTTCTAAGCAAAAGTATAATTATAATGTAATAAATGATGTATTACCAAGTAACAACATATTGTAGTTACATTCGGTTAAACTTTATTTTAAGGTGTAATTGTAATTATACATTTAAGAACTGAGTAATATTAATGAACTACATGTACTTACTATAGGATTATGATTTGGTTGAGGGTTAGTTGCATGCATTTATGCATAATTTACTGTTATTACTACAGTAACTACAAGTAACATATGTATCAAGGACACTGTTAAATAAAGTTTTGCCTTAATTTAATTGTCTAATCAATCGACAGCCCTATTGCTGCAAGCGTGTGTAAAATAATTACTATTGCTCACTCATACAGCCAATTCAAATATTCAGTAAATTATGCATAATTACATGCAACTAACCCTCGACCAAATCCTAATCCTACCCTAACCCTATAGTAAGTACATGTCGCTCATAAATATTACACAGTCCTTAAATATTTAATTACACTGTAACAATGACACCTTAAAATAAAGTGTAACCCCAAACCCTAACCCTTTAGTAAAGCACATGTAGTCAATTATTATTACTCAGTACTTAAATATATACTTACACTGTAACAGCCTTGAAATAAAGTGTAACCAAATTATGCTGAACATGGCGCCCATCCAACATGTTTCCAACATTTATATATTCTGTTAAGTTATTTCCACTAAACTCATTGGCATCGTCTCGACGTACAGCAACAGCGAGGGGTGTGGACATGATGTTTAACACCCCAGGAATTAGCACCGGTGGAGCTCTAAGAGTTTGTAATTCCACAACGTGTCCCGTGGGAGATGTTTTTGGCGGTGACTGACGGCATCAAAGCTGTCCTTTCCCGTCACCAGTCCCACGAGTCCCTCAGATGGAGGAGCTCTCCTGAATTACAAAGAGCGTCCTCATCTCCTCAAAAAATAGTAACCTCACCAGACACAGTTGAACTGAAATAAAACTGTGAGTATAATTAATCATCATTTTTGTAAAAAAAAGTTATTAGCATTTTAACCCTAGAATGCATAAAGAGGGTCAAAGTGACCCGGCATGCTGTGATTCATGAAATATTTTGTCAATGAAAAAACATTGTATTTGATATTCCATGAATTCATTTTCTGTTTTGCCTGCCTTAGTTATCTAGTTGGGTTTATCCACTAGTTTGTCACCTTGATTACACATTAATTAGTAATCACCTGTTGATATTCAGTTTATATCTTTCTTAATTCCAGCACACCATCTGCAGGATTTCTGTGGAGGAACTACAAGTTATGGAGGAACCCTCAAAGTTTGAGCGATATGTTTACAAAAATGCTTCAGTTTATCATTATTTGAAAATATCTCTGTAAGTACATGATATAGGTCAGTTTGGATCTGGTTATTGCAGTTTTTAGATGGTGAACATAAAATGGTCCATACATAACAGTTTTCTTTTCTTTATTTTTAGGGTTTTGGCGAATGGACACAGAAATATTTCTTCTGCAGATTTCAAACAAATGATAATTCGTGGACCACATAGTATAGCTCAACCATGTAGGAATATGGTTTCTATAAAGTGTAGTACATGGTGTTCACAATATAAGTAATATATATATAACAATAGCAATATATGTAACACTGATGCCGATTTTTGATCATTAACAATGTGTGAAATCTAATTTCTAATTTTCTCTTTTATAAACATTTTAATATTTCGCTAAAATTCATAATTATTTTCATACAAAAATATGCTGAAGGTACAAACCCAACTCCAAGGACATATATTTTGGATAAGCAGTGAATGCATAACTGGGAATTGTCCATTTAGTTATAAATGATTCCAAAAATACTTAAATTCTGTATTAAATACAGTGAATTTTTATTTTCAGATGGAGACTATTTACACTCCTAATACAATTGTTTATAATAAAACATATAAATAACGTAATTGTCTTTGTTGTATAAATCTGTGCTGCAGTCAGTAGTCTCTTTTGACTTTATCCTGATTAATAATCATATTTCTTCTGTATGCCAGATTGGAGCTTCTATCCCATTTGATCTGCTGAAGTTTGATGAGAACGAATTGACCGGCATATAATTCTCCATAAACATGGAGAAAGTTGTGTATTCCTCTGGGCTCGCCGTTTTAAAGACCATTTTAGACACTTCTCAAACTTTACGCTTGAAGGGACCAAGCGAAACATGATTATGTATTTCTGCTGGCGACATCAACCACATGACAGACGCTATAATCATTTTTCATATACCGTTTGTTTAACAGTTCTACCTAATCATGTATTAGGAGTGTTAAACAGATCGCAAACTAATGAAGATGAAGAGTGTTGTGTGCTCAGGCTCTTGTGCTCAGCGCTGTCAAAATAATGTATGCGTGTATAATATTATTATACATATGCATGGCACACAAACACATGTTATAACACAAACTCTATGATAGATGTAATTAATCACTATTACTAGATTTGACAGCACTTACATATATAATTTCAATAAGGGTCAATTTTGACCCCCTTTATGTATTTGTGTAGGTTTTTTGGTTTATTTTGATAATTTATTTTCTTATTTTCTAGGGTTAAAAATCATAAATTTGTAACTCATAGATTTTGGAGGAGTTGCACCACATGACATTCTATAACCTGAAATAACCTTGTCATAAAAATGTCAAAATATCAGATATTTTAGTTTTATTGACTTCTTGGTTGCACTATGTGACTGATTTGGTGATGATTTTTTTTCTTCAAATATTAATAAATTAAGCCGCTTTTTTTGAAAAACTAATTAATTAGGTTGTTTTCAAGAATTTAATTCTTTCAATGATTCTAATTATTTTTATCATTATCATTTTAGGACAGCAGTGTTGTCTGTTAACTAAACTTTTAAAAATCATTTTCGTTAATTGAAAAAAAATAAAAGATGTATATTAGACAAAAAAAACTTGTCGTGCAAACTTAAAAACATGTAAACTTAAAAAAAACTTAATGTTTCATTGGCAACGAACTAAAATAAGTTAAAGTTGAAGTACTAAAAACTAAAATAAAAATAAATGAAAGCTAAATAGAAATATATATAAAAAACAGATAATGACAAAAGCACATATCAAAAATACTCAAATGTAAACTGAAAATATAAAAACAAAAGTTGATCCAAAATATTAATAACTACTATAATAGTATATAAATGATACTAAAACAGCACCGCAGGACAGTTATATCACCCTTACATTTTTTACTTTATGTCCCTGAAAAAAAAAAAAAAGAAAAAAAGAAAAAAATGTTAATATGTAAATTAAAAACATAATCATAAAAGAGGATTATTCAAGTCATTGTGTGTATAAATTGCATTTTATGCATTTTTCAAAAAAATAAGCAACACACTGCACCTTTAAGGGAAAGTTTGTAGACTTCTGTACTTTTTCTACGGCTTACTAGCGGATCATGCTATAATCATACAGATCCCGAACCTACAGGAAGAGGCCTTTCCAAAGCTGTCCAAACCCAGCACAACAGGGCAGCGCAGGACACTTTTCACATTACTGGCTCGGACGTCTCTCGAGACCTGTGCTCCGACATGGATTGATTTACCAATACTGTCAACTCCTATATTTCATTCTCCCCAAGAAAGCAGTCATCGCATTCGAAAACCATCAGGTTCTCCAGAGACCTGAGGGGGCTTGAGAGAAACAAGGAGCGATTCAAGCGGTCAAAGCTAAGCTAAACCAGGCCAGAATGTCAGCCGAGTGGGATTACATGCGGCAACTGGACAGGGTTATATCAATAACGCTAGGGCACTTTGGGTCATCAACTACAAGCTCAGGAGCCACAAAAGTCGCCCCTTCTCGCGACTTAGAAACAAGACAAACCGGTTTTGCAGCCGCTTTGAAAACCAGTGACCCTTTTGGTATCCTTTCCTTGCCCCGTCGCCACACGACTGACCTTCCCTCCAAAACTGCAAGACATCTCCCTCAGGACGGCTACGCATCACAACCTTCTGTCTCCATGACAACTTCATAGAAAAGCACATTCCCTCAGAGTAAAAAAATAAACACATATCTATATTTTTATATATGATTGTTATAGTTAACTAAAAGTAACACTAAAAACATTTTTTTTTGTTACTTAAAATAAAGTGAATGCTAACTGAAATGAAAAAAAAAACATAAAACAAAAACTTAACATCACATTTTTATTTCAGCTAGTTGTGGGAAACATTTCTCATTTTCTTTAAGTTACATTGATAGTGAGTTGACACACAAACCCGCCTCCCCTCACTCGCTCGTATCATTTGAATATTGTTGCTGTCACAGGGCTTGAATTTCGGCGAGGGATTTACGATTAATCACAATTAATCACATTCAAAATAAAAGTTTGTGTTGACATAATATATGTGTGTGTACTGTGTATAATTATTTTGTATATAAATACACACACATGCATGTATATATTTAAGAAATATTTGCATGTATAAATTATGTGTAAATATTTTATATATAAATAACTAAGGGTATCACAATATATCGCAATACAAAAATGCAACAATATGTCTCGTGTAAAGTTCACCTAAAATGAAAATGACTGCGTGAAAAAAATGCAAGTTTACGGAGTTTCAGTGTCAGTACTACATTAAACTACTATATATAATGTTGAATATATAATGTATAATAATGCAACAGGGGAATATTTCTGTGTTCTGATAATGCCAAATGTCTTGTTACCAGTAAAAAGAGGCCAATATTATTTTAAATATATCTGGTCACTGACAGAGTAAAAGCCTATTCGTCTAAAATAATTATGTATTTTCAGCTTCAGAATCACGAGCACTTTTTTCTGGTGTCTCTATTGTCCTGTGCATTGGGTTATCAGCACCAAGTCCAAGCGTATTCATTTACACACCCAATGTAATACCACATTTAATCAACAGTTAATTTTTGGTTAACCTTTTACCATATGGAGTATTGCAATAATATCATATTGTGAGTTCGGCATCGTGTTATGTCTCGAATCGTGACATGAGGATATCGTTACACCCCTATAAATACAGTAACACATTTTTCTTATACTTGCATGTGTATTTATATATACTAAATAATTATTCACAGTACACACACATATATTATGTAAACACAAACTTTTATTTTGTATGTGATTAATCGCGATTAATCGTTTCACAGCCCTAGCGCATAGAAAGCCGCCTCTCGGTACTAAATTGAGTTAGAACTTTTTCCGCTGTTAATTGCGCTTAAACAGTCAAATTCACACAAAATAACGTCAAAATGCTTGGTGAGTTTTCCCGTAAAACACAGTCAGTTATGTTTAAAAGTGAACGTAAACAGCTGAGAAAGAAAACGCATGTGTAACAGTATAATGGACCCGTACATCAGATCTTGAAGTGACAGCAGCGTAATATATAGTACCTGCTGCCAAATTATGAGAAAATAGGGTACACCATGGTAAAATGCTGAGTGGCTTATAACTAATATATATATATATACATAAGGGATGCACAGATATAAAAATCGTGGCCGATAAGGAATACTAAAAATACTTGAAAGCCCAAAACCCAAAATATTGGATGATTTTTATATAATTTTTCAAATTAAAAGCTGTTAAAAGCCATGTCCCAAGCATACAATTATGATGTTTTTTATTATATTTTTATGTAATATATATATATATATATATATATATATATATATATATATATATATATATATAGCATATGCTAAAATTCAGATGCTTAAATGTCTTGACAAAAAGACTGATCCACATTTATGGAATCAGTTCTTACAACAGGAACAAATTTCCCGAAAAGTTTGCCAAAATGGGTGAATCATGTGTGTACTCTGAACATCACACATAAGTCTCCTCCTAAAAGCGCGGAGGAGAAGGTGCCGTCAGTGGTCTGACAGGAGGTTAAATCCACCGCAGATGAAGGTTAACCGCAGGCGCTGCTGGGTTCTTGTCGTTTCTCGGGGAAAAACACCTTTGCCAGACTTCTCAAAACAAGACGCGTGAGTGACAGGGAGATGTGTGTGATTCTTCATTTCGTATCAGCCAAATGATCCATCAGTTCACCAACAGTGTGAATCTAGTTCAGCAGCATAGACTGAAAAGATCGATTCTTGGGATTTAAGAATCAGTTTAAATTAAAAAAAAAAAAAGATTAAATTTGAGAAATCTATTTTTTTAACTAATCTAGTGGATTAATTAGCTATATTACAACCTTTACTGTATCTGCACAGACAATGAAGAAAATGGAGAAGCGAGCTTAAAACAAAGTGCTTGTTGCCTTAAAATGCCACAAATTAGCCTCATAAATATGAAATGACAAAATATTGACTAAATCTTAGACATTTTCACTAAAAGACATCGAATTTGTCGTCAGAGGATCAGTTCTCTTAGCTTGCGCGTTTGCGTCTTTAGCATTTGTGGGTGTGCGTTTGATTCGCAAGCAATCTCAAGACTAATTTTGAAGGGAGAACAATTCATAAAATCATCAGAATGTTCAATCCAGATACAAAAATAATGGAAGAAGAAAATATGTTTCTTTTCTTTCAAAATGTTTCACAATACTTCAATCAGCTTAGCTCTGGCGTTGGCTGAAAGCACTTAGTAGCGTTTTCCCCCCTGATTCACAATGCATGCCCAATGAACACTTGCACACTTCATTCCTCACACAGCGATACAGTTAATGGATCTCTTGATAATAGCATCTGCAGCAGGCATTAGCTGTCTCCGTTTTCAATATCTCCCTGATAAAAAATTGTTTCCTCGATAAAGCAGATAGGATTTTTCAACAACACAAATGCTGAGACGGAAGTGACATTTGAGCTCGAGGCAATGGGCCTGTAACGTTTTAGCAGCACTTTCAGATACAAAGTCCTAAATGACCTATATACTGGAAGTATGCAACACACACACAAAAAAAAGAAAATCATCTATTATTCATAAAGCAGAGACTCCCTAAAAATGGGATTAAACTGAGTGCAGCACAACCAAAAATCCACCCGTATGCAAAAATCCTCCACATGTTTTTAAATTATAGTAGTGCTGGGCGGTAAACCGGTTCAAACCGAAAACCGGTTTATATTTTCGGCACGATTTTGATTTTGAATAAACCGCCATACCGGTGTATTTAATTACACAACGTTCGGAACGAACGTTACGCTGCGCGACACTGTTTCAGACGGACCCTTTACAATGTTGCACTTCTAAGCAGCGACGAGTGAGGGTAAACAAACAGCAGTGCTCTGTTACGTTACATGGACGATGGATGCGGAGCGCATTATTGTAGCGCGAAAGTACATTAATATAATGCGCGAGCGCGAATCTCTCTGCTCGCGCGCGGAATATAATGTGCCGCGCTCTCAGATACACGCTGCTCTTGTTAAAATAGGTCTATTTTCTCTGGGCTCGCTCAGAGAATCCTGCACTTAAAACGTGTTCAGTGCAATCGCGAATCTCTCCTCTTCCCCAGCTGACAATTTTAGGTTATAAGAATGTTTTCATAACGTTCCCATTAAGTTATAAAAACGTTAACGTTACTTCTGAATGTTCTAGGAACATTCAAAATGTCCAGTTTCTTAGACGTTGTATTAACGTTATTTCTTGGTTATAAGAACTCCATTCAAAACATTATAAGAACGTTCAATTCTCTCGTTATATAAACGTTGTATTAACGTTCTTGCTTGGTTATAAGAACATCATTCAAACGTCATTAGAACGTACAATTCTCCCGTTATATAAACGTTGTATTAACGTTACTTCCTGGAATTTAAGGTTATACTGGGCGCTATTCTATTCTACAATATTCACTAATGACAGTAAAATAGACCATCCTAAGTCAATTTACTGCAGTAATTCCTCTCTCAACCAGTAGAAAATGCTTTGAACACCTGATTATGCATGAAAAAAAAACCTTCATAAACCGGAAAACCGGCATAATTTTGAAAAAAAAACGTGATATAAATTTTTGGTCAAACCGCCCAGCACTAAATTATAGCCTACATATGTACATGGTACAGACAAGATAAAGCATATTTGTACATTTACCCTTTTTTATTTTATCGTTAAAATACTTTAACGACTATTACTACGCTTTCCATGTTGCCTTGAGTAGTGTAAACTGCTGCCATCCAGACATTTCTGTTTGTCTGAGAATCCCGACCCGCCCGGCAACAGTAACACTGGCTCAACCAATTAAGTGAGTGTTGCTCGAAAACAGCCAATCATCATACAGATCTTTTCATATAGTAGCAGCGCAGGAATAATACACTTAACCTTTACGCCATAAATGTGCTTTATGATCGCTTGGCCTGCGGGTGTACTTGCATTCGGTTATTAGTGACGCCAGATCAACTAAGCGACGTTGCATTTCAAAATGTATGATGTCGAAATTGAGTCTCCATCAATACGAAGTATAGCCTAACGATTTTAATTTAGAATATGTACTAGGCCTAATTGATTACATATTTTGCATAATAATTTGCATACACAAATAAATTAGTTAATCTAATTTCTTTCACGCGATAAATAGTTAATAAATAATAATAAGAGTAAGAATAAGAGGAAACGAATAATTAAACATTGAATACTAGAGCTGCACGATTCTGGATAAATTGAGAATCACACAAAAATAAAATAAATAAATTCTCCCACGATTCTTAATAGACAACTTAAACAAAATAGCATGTGATTTAATAGATTTTCTGACAAAATGCAAAAACAAAATATATTAATTTGAATTATTTAAAAAAAATTGGTTTGAATGATTCAATGACTCACTCATAAAGACTTCACTTGTTGCTGAATGAATCTGCATTTTGAACAAATCTCTTCAATGATTCAATGACAAATACACTTTTTTAACAGTCACTTGCCGCCACCTACACGAGTAATGATGTAATTGAAACAATATTCATTTTCACTATTTTGATCTCTACCTTAGACATCAGTGTTTATATATTCTGTGATCGTTTTAATGTTTTCTTGATCATACCTGTCAAAGATTTAACAGACGAAGCCGATCGTGTGGGTGTTTGAACCGAGATTGCATTCAACTTTTCACGATTCATTTTGCAGCTCTATCAAATGCATTGTTCTTTTATAAGCTGAAATATATCCATTTCAGCAGATTTCTTCTCAGTGCGATGATAAATGCAGCGTTCACACAGGTCAGAAAACTTAAGATTGCAAACATTTGTTGTCCTTGCTCTTCCGGAATACAAACACATTTAAAAAAGTGATATTTTGCACAGATAATGTGAAGTATCATGTCCACAAATAGCGGTTAATAAAGGCCTAGTGAAGCTATGCGCTTTTGTAAGACAAATATCCATATTTATAACTTTATAAACTATAATCACTGGCTTCCAGTAACGGCTGTACGCGAGTCTAGTTCCAGCGGAAGAGTGACCTCTGACTTTCCTTGGAAACTGGAAAGTCCAGGGGCCTCATGTATCAATCTTGCGTACGCACAAAAACTTTGCTTACGCCAGCTTTCACGCTTACGGTCGGATGTACTAACAGTGAAATTAACGTGAGAATGTGCGTTCCTCCACGCCAATTTCATGTCTGGCGTACGTACATTTCTCATCGTTTTTGTCCGTTGGCGACTCTTACATGCAATGAAGTAAAGTTGCAAACATTACACAGCGAATTGTTCTACAAGACTATCACACTACCACCTGTGGGAAGCATTGCTATTAATTTGCAATTTATAAAATAATTTACATATATTGTCACACGAGCCTTATGGGAATATTCTATCAATTATGCAATTAAGTAAGAACATATAAAAGCATATGCAAATTGATACAACCCTTAGTCTATGGCAATGGCAGCTTTGGCCTTATTAGAGGACATTGCTAATGGCAGAATCCGAAGAGAACGAGTTTTTAGGGACCACAATGATTTTCTGGCCCAGGATGATGACTGGCTTATCAGCCGGTTCAGATTTCCAAGGGCTATCCTCTTGGAGCTCTGTGTCGAGTTGGGTCCGAATCTAGAGAGAGAGACAGCGAGGAGCCACGCAATACCCGTTCCCTTGCAGGTGCTGACAACACTTGCTTTCCTGGCAACTGGTTCTTTCCAAAGGGAACTGGCAGACCGCTCAGGAATAAGCCAGTCGTCTTTGAGCCGCTCAATGCCACCGGTATGGGTCGGGATCATCCGCATGTCTACCAGGTATATAAGGTTCCCATATAATGCAGTTGACCAGCCAAACATTAAAACGCAATTTGCAGCGATAGCCGGTTTTCCTAATGTAATCGGAGCGATCGACTGCACACACATTGCTATAAAGGCGCCATCTGAAGGAGAATTTGCATATGTGAATCGGAAACATTTCCATTCAATAAATGTGCAGATAATATCGGTTACCTTCGTGGTAGTCCTGTAGTAAATCCGAGTCTCCCACAGCAGCAGATACTACTCCAGAGAGTAAAGTGTCACCCATAATTGAGGCAACTCTCTGCTCAAAGGGTGTAAGTTCATCGACCCCTTTACCACTGCCTGTTCTGCCCACACTCCATTTAACGTCCACCTTTATATCAGACCATTTCTTTTTAAGTCCATTTACAGTGCGACTTTCAGATCCCACCGCATTGACGGCATCAGCCAAACTCTCCCACTCATATTTTTTCCTTTTGTTATTAATTCCGGAGGACAATTAAAGTTCCAAATATTTTTTTTTTTCTCGTTTCTACCTCCGATAGTAGCACCTCCGATTCACTTTCTGTAAAGTTTCACTTCTTGCCGCTTGCTTTAGCCATTTTCTTACTCCTTTCTTTTGCCAAAGTGGACTCATTACCATATTTAACTGTATTTAATTAAGGGAGGAGACTGGGTGGGGCGTTGTGCTCGTGCATGTGCGCTCATTTTTACGTTAATTGGGATGTACAAAGAGAATATGCGTGGGATCCTTCGTACGCAGAGATTCATACATCTGATTTTTTTTGTGCGTACGCACATTTACAGCTTTGTCCGTACGCAATGTTTTAGTATGAATTCAACGCAAGTCTTTGTACATGAGGCCCCTGGTTCCCAGTAACTGGAACATCCCCTCAAGTCACACGTGTACGCCCCTTACCAAGCCAGTGATTATAGTTAGCTATATATTTTAGGATTAGTTTTTTTACAAAAATGCATTGCTATGCTTCAGACGGCATTTATTAACTCCCCGGAGTCGTATGGACTACTTTTATGATGCACTTTTTTGGGCTTCAAAATCTAAGGTACCATTTACTCCAATTGTAATGATTGGAAGAGCCAAGATATTAAAGAGGTGGTAAAACGCATTTTCTCGAAGGCTTGATTGTGTTTGTGGGGTGCACTGTAACATGTGTTCATGCTTCGTTTTTTAAAAACGCCTAGTTTGTGCTTTGGTGTATTAGGCCGGCGACACACACACACTGTGTGGCGTGAGTGTGTTGTTTCTGTTGCGTGTCAGCTGCGTTGCGTTTTTTTGTGTCTTTGCATGAATTTGTGTCGAACAAACTATTAAACAAATGAAACCTAAATGCTGCAGTGCACGCATGAGCTCCAAACAAACTTAGTTTTGGCCTGACTGTGTTGAATATGACATCACACCGTTAATTCTTCGATTTCGTTAATTATATCGTGGCCTTAAATTAGCCAAAGGCTCTGACAGATGTGAATGCTTATACATTTTAGACTGTGGAAAGGGTCAGCTTGAAAGGATACTAAACAAAACAGCTCCTACCGAACATGTCAATGGCTGACTAGTCAGCACTGCTCGAGGTGAGTGAATTTCAGTGGCTCATTTGGAAACATGTTTGATGATAAATCCTTTCCCTCTGAGTTGTCTTCCTTTCCTCTAGGCTGTCCTTGAAGGTGTTTTTCTTTGCTTTTCATGCAGCCAGAGCGAACCGTGTAAGTCGTCTCTGAGGGGGTGTATGTATATAATACTCTGGACCGTGCGCGTGAACCGTTGTGATTAACAGACACTGTAGAGGCGTGAACGCGACTAGCTGTGCACAACTGCCATACAATAAATAAACTCTCCGAATAAAATACTGGCTGATCCTCTCGGCAAGTACTGGCACAGCTGAGGGAAATAGTTTATTCCCAATTCCCTTTCCCAAAGCGAACCTGGGAAGAGCTGATTTTTTGTTTTTGTTTTAAATTTGTCAATTATTTCTGCACAATGCGGATGCGCGTGCCAGTGTAACGTCCTGAGCGCGCGCGCGTGTTTTAGAGGGTGTTGGCATTTAGTTAAAAATAATAATAATTATTATTATTATAATAAAAAAAAGAAGGAGAAGAATAATGAGGACTTTCAATTGTTTACATTTATTTGTGTGTGATTATTTATTTAAAAAAACGATTACATTTTTCTGCCGATGTGAGTCCACAGTGCAGCCTATCTACTACAGGCATAGTTTAATAATAATAATAATAATAATATTAATAATAATAATAATAATAATATAAAATGAACAATACAAAAAATATAATAAGTAAAAAAATGTATAAATAAAAAAAATGTGTAGGCCTGTCACAGATCTGATGATCAACTGATGAAAACACTGCAATACAAGAAAATCCCTTTTTTTTTCTTCTCCAGGACCCGGTATTAAATCAACAATGGCTTAGTATGAATCTCATGAATAATTATGCACCCTTAATTAACATGACTTTGACAGAAAGAGCATGTTATGTCATGCATGCCGAACAATATATACACGATGGTGGAGCAGAAATGTGTATTATATAAGAGATAAAGCCAATCAGAGAGTCTTGGCTATCCAGCTTCAGAAGTACAGACTGTCCCTCAGCGCGATTCTCAGCTGAAGAGCGTCAGCGCCCTCTGCCGGTCACAGGGATCACGCCGAACACACGCGAGTGAAGACAGGGGCATAAACAGCTGATTTAACACAACATTTTATTACATTCATTGCCATTCATTTTGCCTCTGGCTTTTTAATGAACTACTTCAACTCATTGGATTCAACAATAATGAATAACTGCGACAGTAATTCACACACGCTAAGAGAAATGCAGCGTGCTTGAGGGGAAGAAAATTAAGTGATTAACATTGATAATAATATTTATACTTAATTGTATTGTATTACCATCAGATTAACAATTATATAAATATGAATAACAATAACAATCAACACATTTGGTGGCACCTTATTATAGCATTTATGGTAGTCTGTGTAGTTTGTGCATTGTTGTGTTCATTGTTTTATAGTTTGAATAATTGCTGATTAAATGACACAATATTTTAAAATATAGATATGTTGCAGAAGCTTGTTTGAACCACAAGTTTTTATTTTAAGCATTCTTCCCATCAATTAAATAAACAGCAGACTCCCATTGTTATAATTATTATTATGAGTAGTACTGGGCAACGATTAATCACATCCAAAATAAAAGTTTGTGTTTACATAATATGTGTGTGTAGTACTGTATATAATTATTTTATATAAATACACACACATGCATGTATATATTTAAGAAAAAATGCATATATATATATATATATATATATATATATATATATATATATATATATATATACACACATACATATATATATATACATACATATATATATATATATATATATATATATATATATATATATAAATATTGTATATATAAATAACATTTCTTAAATATATACTGTACACGCATGTGTGTGTGTTTATACAAAAAAACTATAGCCTACACAGTACACACACATATATCATGTTAACACATACCTTTATTTTGGAAGCGATTAATCGTTGCCCTGCACTAATTATTATACATGTAACAAAACCACCGTAATGTAAATTGATTTATAATTACCGACTGTGCTGGTCCCTTTGTTTACTTTAAAGACACTGGCCCTTTAAGTGAAACACGTCACACAAAGGACCGGAAGAGACATGTGGAGCTGCAACTATCAACACATGAAGCCATAAACCATCATTAATCTGCTTCTGATTCCTGCACAGATGAGTCTGAAATGACGCTTCTGCTGCTTTAAAGCGCTTCAGCACCATTTAAGGGTCTCGGCTATTCAACACGAGATCATTTTAGTCAAAAGAGCGTTGTCAGGCAGCTGAATATATGACAGTAAGTACGTTACCGCAGTGATGCATACTGGCCGTGTTTCAAAACCCCGTGCGCCGCCTACATAGACAACATCACAGGCGCCTTCTTTCTGCTGCTGTTTGGCACCACACGCATAATTAATTTGATGTTTTGTTTTGCTGTGAATGCTTTGGTGCTTTGCTAAGATTTGCTTGAGTTTATTGTGTCCTCCAGGGTAAAACTTAGACATTAAATAAAAAGTAATAATAACAATAAATACAATAAAAATTAAGTTTTGATTTTTTTTTTGAAATGCTTGAAGATGGTAGCTAAATATTAGGAATTAAATATTGTTCATAAAGTGTAATTCAGGGTATTTGCCTTTTTGTATGTTATATTAATAAGATTTACACTACATGACACACACACACACACACACACACACACACACACACACACACACACACACACACACACACACACACACACACACACACACACACACACACACACACACACACACTGCATATAACCAAAAGCTAAATTGGAGACACCTTACATTAGCATTCATGTTGCTGTGTAGTTTTATGAATTGTTTGTGTTAATAGTTTTAGTTATTATTGCTGAAAAGCTATTAAATAACCTAAACTATTTTTTTTAATATAGACATGTTGCAGAAACTAGTTTGAACTGCTAGATTTAATTTTTTTAATGTCGTTTTTATTTATTTATTTAAAAATATATTTTTTATGTATTTTTAATGTTATTTATTATTTTCATTATTAATTGTTAATTATTGTTGTTTTTGTTATAACAAACACAGCAAACATAACTAAATATAAAATGATTTTTGAATATTAAAGACGATAAAATTAGCATTTGAAAAACTATATTATGAATACAATAAAAAAATTAGATTTCCATTTTATATTTTCTAAAATATATTGGTAACACTTTACAATAAGGTTCATTAGTTAATGTATTAACTCACATGCACTAACAATGAGCAACACATTTGTTACAGTATGTATTAATCTTTGTTAATATTAGTTAATAAAAATACAGATGTTCATGTTAGTTCACAGCATTAACGAATGTTAAACTTTTGATTTTAATAACGTATCAGTAAATGATGAAATTAATATTAACTAAGATTAATAAATGCTGAAGAAGTATTGTTCAGTTAATTCTTAGTCCATGTTAACTAATGTAGTTAACTAATGAACCTGATTGTAAAGTGTAACCAGTATATTTGTAACACTGCTCTTGATCAAGAACACAGATGTGAAGTTGAGCTGTGTTTCCTCATCACAGGTCAGTCATGAGCGCTGAAGCCTTGAGCTGCACTATTAAGTCACCCGTCCCGCTGCAGATTGGAGACGCTGTATCTGATTCCTCTCGCCCTGGCGTCTACATAACAGACATCACGCTCGCAGAGCCTGTGAACGTGAGTGTCTCTCAGTAACTTCAGAAAGGTTACAGGTATTGATTGACCAGCATGGGTTTATCAATGCCCGATATCTATCTATTATGACATCAAGGTATATGACAAGGAATTTGTGTCTAGATTCAGGAAATCTCTTTCAAGAACTACTACACCGCATATTTGACGGTCCGTTTGCAGCGCAGAGAGGAGGGTTCTGCTAAGTGGGTCACTTGTTTGAGAAACTACTGTCTCATGGCTAATCCACACGCCGAGGCCGGGTCACATGACTATTTCTCCATCTACAGACAACAGGTAGGACCAGGCCACTGAGACCAAAATATTCATCATTTGGAATAGAGCAGTGTGAACATTCTGCTAAACTTCTGCTTTTTTGTGCTCCATGGATGAATAAAAGTCCTTTTTGTGGGGGTTTGAACCTTCTGGATCTTTAACCACTACTCCACTAATTTTCATATATTAGTTTTATAGATAGTAATACGCCGAAATAATTTAGTTTTTCCGAAATACCGAAATTGAAGCTATCGCCGAAAACTGAAACTCAAAATACATTTGATTTTGTTATCCTGTATTTATTCATATTTGTTTAATAATCAACACTCAAAATAATCAAGTATAATTGTATAGCCTATAAACATTTAAATACATAAAGCAATTAGCCTCAATAAAGAGTAATCAAAACTACTTTTATTGTTTGAGTTTCGTTATAAATTTGACTGAATTTGAAAGCTGAGACTGTGTTCCGTATCTAAAGTAACAAAGATTGTTGCGATTATTGGATGGCACAAATAATGTTTAGTGAAGTTTTGTTCACGCATCAACAGAAAACAGAACAGGCTAAAAGATCTCGGGTTATCAGAATGAAGATCAATTAAAAACTAGAAATCGATGTCGTCAACTTCATTGCATCCACACATGTTTACCGGTTATCTTATTCTGTGCACGAAATTATGAAAGCTTCTTTCCACCACAAAATAAACGATAAATAAGGTCATTGTGACTTTTTATATGGCAATTCTGACTTTATTTCTCACAATTCTGTTTATTATCTCACAATAAAGAGAGAAACTCTGAACTGTGAGAAATAAAGAATTGCAAGGTATAAACTCAGATTTGTGAGAAATAAAGTCAAAATAACAAGAAATAAAGTCAGAATTATGAGAAATAAAGTCAGAATTGCAAGAAATAGTCAGAATTGCGATAAATTAACTAACGTCCTGGTTGCGTATGTACCCCTGAGGGAGGGAACGGAGGACGTAGTCGACGTCGACTGAATGGGGATCACGCCAGGGAGCCAATCGTCTTTGAGTACTATTGAACGAGCCAATGTAATTGGCGTGCGTGATTACATCACACACTCCGGCCCCGCGGCGCGGGTATAAATACGGAAGTGGATGCACGCACTAGTTGCTTTTCGATGAGGAGCCGAGCGTAACTCGGAGTCAGCGGTGGTCCAGCGGAAGTGGCAAGGGGACTACGTCCTCCGTTCCCTACTTCAGGGAACGGTGGGTTGCATACGCAACCAGGACGTTCCCTTTCAGTCGATAATGTCGGGCGTAGTCAACGTCGACTGAATGGGGATAACCATTGAAAACGCCACTAAAGCTGGCACCTTCCAGTGCCTAGACAAAAGCCTCCTGATGCCCCCGCAATTTTAAGGCGGGGAAGGACAGGGCTTAGGCCAGGGAAGTCACTGCTGTTCCTACAGGGAAAGCGTTCCCTGTACATTGGAAGGAAGGTACGCTGCGGAAGCCACATCCTACTCGAAGGGAGGTAACGTGGAGAATACACATATGAACTGGGCAGATGACCGGGCAGTACGACATATGGAATGTCACTGGGGTGGCTCCAGCCTAAGAAGTGGGGAGACTCACCGGACAGTGACGGCAGAGAGACTCTGCCGAGGGAAGACACGGGCTCGCCGTAGGGAGCCGTATCGTGGAAGAATACACATATAGGATCACCGTAGGGACCACAACATATGGACCCGGCCTAACACAGGTTCCACACTGCTTACGAGTGGTAGGCCCAACACCAGACGTTCCGCACGTCCGACGTCGAAGGGGTGGGGAGGAACTCAACAGGGTTCGGTTAAGGGAACTCAACTTGAGTAGAAAGGCGCACGTATCCAATCCATAGGAGGGGAATAGTGCAGCAAGCCGACACTTTGAACCGGGCTCACGGTGGAACTGGCTTCATGAGAAGGGAGCCCACGGGAAGCAGCGGTTCAAATCTAGGTGTCGCCCAGCCCCCAACTCTAGAAAATCTGTCAGCAAAGCACTCTGTCAACGCCAAGGCGGAGCACACAATCATTATAGAGGAGCTCAACACCTAAGTGGACATGAGCATCTTAATTTTTCACAGAGATGAAGGAAGTCACCATTCATACCCTTTTTCCACCAACAAGAACCAGGTGCTGGTTCAGAGCTAGAGCTAGTGCCGGTTCGGAGTTGGTTCGACTGACGAACTTTCAAAGAACCGGTTTGCCTTTCCACAGGCTAGAGAGCCATCACAGAGCCAGATCTTACGTCACTGTATACATCTCATGTTGCCCAGCAACGCTAGCGCGGCACTCACAAACACACCAGGCTTCTTCGAGATGGTTCGGCATTGTGAATCTAGAACTACGAGAGCGATCCAAAAACAGGAGTCGTATGCTCTCCAAACACTCCCGCAGCTCCGATCAGTCCATGCCGCTCCGAATTATCTCGAACAAGCCTTCCATCAACAATGGCGGTCGTTGCGTTACTATTTATGCTCATGGCTTTGCAAACAGACATCGGTATCCAAACACGGCGAATCCAGCACGTTCGTGCAGCTCGCCGTAACTTGCATTAACGGAGATTACAATCGAGCTGCTATTAGCACGATTAGCTGCTATTTAAAAAATGGCGGTTCCAAGTTTCTGTTTGTCTTGTTGGTCATGGTAACCCCGCCCCCATCCGCTGACGTAAGCGGTTCTTACTTCTAGACCAGCAATGATTTGGTGCTACTTAAGAACCACTTTTACTGGTTCGGAGCTGGTGCTTTGGTGGTCGAAAAACAAAGAACCGATTTGAAACTAGGCTCTGGCTCCGAACCAGCACCAGCTCTGCTTTAGTGGAAAGGGGTATCAGTGGGCCAACTTCGCTTAGAAACAGCCTTCCCTCTCTGCTGATTTCCTAACAGATAAGAACTGGTCTGAGGTCTAAGGCTTGCGTTCTGTACACGTAACCCGCAATGAAGCGGACGGACAGAGAAAGCCAGGGCTGGGTCTGCCTCCCTCGGGGCAGCGCTTGCAGGCTCACCATCTGATCCTATTACGGGAGAGGTAGGAACCTTGGGCACAATCCAGGCCGAAGTCTCAACTCGTGAGTTTTTTTCTTGTTTTATGTTTTTTTTTTTTTTGGAGCCAGCAGCGGAACAGACACAGACACAACCAAAGACTCCACCCGGCCCTCACCCGGGGGGAGGGAGTGATCAGTGACCAAGAGCATTCTCATCCATCCCTGGGCAGCCCGCTCCGGAATGCTTTCGCTGTCGCTTGCCACCTGACTTAGCAGCGCCTGGAGCGGGCTGGGCATCCCTACTGAGGCCGGCTCCATGCTGAGGCCTGGGTGGAGGCTGCTGTGGAGGCCCAGCGGGAGCGGCTGCCGGGGAACGCCCTTGGCGACGAGCAGGCGGGGGAACTGCCACCGGCGGCGGGTGAAGGCAGGATGTGCCGGATGACCTCCGTCTACGCTTGAGCAGCCGAGAACTGTTGGATGCAGTTCTCCACCGCGTCGCCGACCAGCCCAGCCTGGGATACTGGGGAGACCAGGAACCGAACCTTGTCCGCATCCGCCATATCAACCGGGCTGAGCCAATAATGGTGCTCCTGGACCACTAAGGTGGACATCGCCAGACCGATCGCACACGCCACGACACTCGTGCCCCGGAGGGCGAGGACGGATGCATTGCAGTGCTCACCTATGAGCGCACGGTCTGGGCTACCCTCGTGCATGTCCATGGGTACCCTGGCATGACATACCTGTAGCAGTGCCATGGCACGCAAGAGGAAGCGGCTTGCCCAGAGGCTTTGTAAACTCTGCCCGTCGGAACGGACGAGAACTCACAGGCCTTAGGGGGGGAGGAGGATCCCCCCAAAAGGCAGCGGCCGCCAGACACAAGTGCACCGGTGTCGACAGACCGCTCCATTGGAGTAGGGGGGAAAAGCTATTCAGGCAGTTTCTGGCAGTGAAAGGTTCCATCCACCACCCGATAAGCTCTCCATGCATTTCGGGAAAGAAAAACACTGGGGTGGCGAGCTGAGAACAAGCGCGGCCCGCCCCGAGATATCAATCCTCCAACCGAGACTGAACGGGACACTGTGGAGTTTCACTCAAGCCCGGTAGCCTCGGCGGCCCGTAGCATAGCTGACATTTCTGGATCTGGCTCGGGCAATGTTACACTCCCAGAGGGAGATAACACAGCCGAGTCGTCATCTCCAGAGGTCAGCTCACCCAATGCTGCTATCGACATCTTATCCTCTGGGGGAACCCCCATTGAAACAGCTGATCGGTC
Organism: Siphateles boraxobius; assembly: GCF_051911475.1. Taxonomy (NCBI): domain Eukaryota; kingdom Metazoa; phylum Chordata; class Actinopteri; order Cypriniformes; family Leuciscidae; genus Siphateles; species Siphateles boraxobius. Next base: position 30,395,420 of record NW_027508733.1, read on the forward strand.
GATTACAGAGGGACCAGCATGCTCAACAGGAATTCCATCGACTGCGGTGTGATGGAGAGTGAGGAGCCCAAAGGGAATGGTTACCGGGCGAGACATCCATCACTATCCTCCGATCACCCATCCCACACAGCACCCGGGTGTGCATCCCTTAAAAAAGTCATACTGACCCCACTCTTTTGAACGGTGGTGTATATCAAACGATCGGCTCCGAAGCGAAAGGCAACTAGTGTGTGCATCCACTTCCGTATTTATACCCACGCCGCGTGGCCGGAGTGTGTTATGTAATCATGCACGCCAATTACATTGGCTCGTTCAATAGTACTCGAAGACGATTGGATGAGGGACGAGGAGAACTATTGTGAGAAATAGTCTCAATTGTGAGAAATAAAGTCAGATTGGGAGATGTAAACTTAGACTTACTAGAAATAAAGTCAGAATAATGAGATCTAAACTCACAATTCTATCTTTATATCTTGCAATTCTGACTTTATTTCTCACAATAGTTAGTTAATTTATCGCAATTCTGACTTTATTTCTAAAAATTCTGACTGGCAATCTGACTTTAAATCACACAATTTTGACTTTCTCACAATTCTAACTATATTTCTCGCAATTCTGACTATTTCTCGCAATGCCAAGTTTATTTATCGCAGTTCTGACTATTTCTCGCAATGCCAAGTTTATTTATCGCAGTTCTGACTATTTCTCACAATTCTGACAATTCTGACTAGCAATCTGAATATATATCTGGCAATGTGACTATTTCTCATAATTACGAGTTTATTTCTCACAACAGTTCATTTATTTCTCGCAATTTCTGACTTTGTCTCGTAATGACGAGTTTGTCTCACAATTCTGACTTTAATTATCGCAATTCTGACTTTAATTCTCGCAATTCTGACTTTGATTCTCGCAATTTTGACTATTTCTCACAATGGCGAGTTTATTTCTCCCTATCTGACCTTATATCTCGCAATTTTGATTTAATATTTTGTAATTCTGCCTTTATAACTCGCAATGTGACTTTATTTCTCACAATTACGAGTTAATGTCAATTGCTTTATACAAAATGACACTGGCACCATCAAAACACCAAATGCATAGATTCCTACTGAAATAACTGAATTTTACCCGCAAATTGTGCATTTATATGTCATTATTAATGCTTTTGCAAGTAGGCAAAAGATGTGATATTTGTAATCTTTTTACATAATTTCCTCAGTGACAACACCAGCAATTGTGTCCGCAGGATATCTTCAGTTTTTCAATTAAAAAACCCTAACCGTTTTGTCAGCCATCCCAGCATAATCGCAGCAACTCGGAGAACATTTTGTTTGTCATCACGGTGATTTGGCCCATTTGTGGCTCTCCGGGGATCTGATGTCCCGGTCTTTGATCTGTGAGTTGCCTGTAATGACTGCTTTAATGTATTGACATCAGGCTCCCTCGACGCTTTTCAGCTCCGTTTCAAAGACATGAAGATATTAGATGCGAGTCCTCGAGTGAACTCTCAGATGATTGGACGCGAAGTTCTGCGCTGTATGTCATCAAATGAAATTTGCATTGAAAATCCCACCTGGGACGCCACATAGCTCTCACCCCATCTGCCATGATATGTATAAGCCATTTTCTTTTTTGTCAACTGTCAACAAGCAGTGGAATGATAAATAAGTCTTTATTAAGATAGGTAGAAATATTTAAAACAACGTCCTTGTGGGTCTTTATAATTACAAGGACATGTCTTCACTTATGGATTCTTACTGTGAATGTAAAAGGATTAGTTGACTCAAAAATGAAAATGCTGTCATCATTTACTCCAAAACCTGACTTTTTCTCTACTGTGGAAGACAAAAGATGATTTTTTTTGTAAATAAAACCCTTGCTGCTTTTTTCATATATTTAAAGTCAATTGGGCTGTCAAGATCTAAAATGACCATAGAGAAGACGTAAGTCTAATATAGACGATTTTATAATGTGTTTATATATGTTAGCTGAAACTAAAACAATAAAAAAACAACCTTTTTGTTGATTGAGATGAACTGAAATAAAATATAAGTATTATATAAAACACTTGAGTGAAAGTTAGAACGTTTTCCTTGCATTTATAAAGTAAATGTAAGTACTAAACCTGAAATAAAAACAAATTAAAGCTAAATAGAAATGTAAAAAAAATAATAAAAAAGAAAAAACTCATAAAATTGCTAAAGCTAAAATTATATATATATATACAGGTCCTTCTCAAAAAATTAGCATATTGTGATAAAGTTCATTATTTTCCATAATGTAATGATAAAAATTAAACTTTCATATATTTTAAATTCATTGCACACCAACTGAAATATTTCAGGTCTTTTATTGTTTTAATACTGATGATTTTGGCATACAGCTCATGAAAACCCAAAATTCCTGTCTCAAAAAATTAGCATATCATGAAAAGGGTCTCTAAATGAGCTATTACCCTAATCATCTGAATCAACTAATTAACTCTAAACACCTGCAAAAGATTCCTGAGGCTTTTAAAAACTCCCAGCCTGTTTCATTACTCAAAACCGCAATCACGGGTAAGACGCCGACCTGACTGCTGTCCAGAAGGCCATCTTTGACACCCTCAAGCAAGAGGGTAAGACACAAAGAAATTTCTGAACAAATAGGCTGTTCCCAGAGTGCTGTATCAAGGCACCTCAGTGGGAAGTCTGTGGGAAGGAAAAAGTGTGGCAAAAAACGCTGCACAACGAGAAGAGGTGACCGGACCCTGAGGAAGATTGTGGAGAAGGACCGATTCCAGACCTTGGGGGACCTGCGGAAGCAGTGGACTGAGTCTGGAGTAGAAACATCCAGAGCCACCGTGCACAGGCGTGTGCAGGAAATGGGCTCTACAACTGCCACATTCCCCAGGTCAAGCCACTTTTGAACCAGAAACAGCGGCAGAAGCGCCTGAACTGGGCTACAGAGAAGCAGCACTGGACTGTTACTCAGTTTTGCATGACAATCGGAAATCAAGGTGCCAGAGTCTGTAGGAAGACTGGGGAGAAGGAAATGCCAAAATGCCTGAAGTCCAGTGTCAAGTACCTACAGTCAGTGATGGTCTGGGGTGCCATGTCAGCTGCTGGTGTTGGTCCACTGTGTTTTATCAAGGGCAGGGTCAATGCAGCTAGCTATCAGGAGATTTTGGAGCACTTCATGCTTCCATCTGCTGAAAAGCTTTATGGAGATGAAGATTTCATTTTTCAGCACGACCTGGCACCTGCTCACAGTGCCAAAACCACTGGTAAATGGTTTACTGACCATGGTATTACTGTGCTCAATTGGCCTGCCAACTCTCCTGACCTGAACCCCATAGAGAATCTGTGGGATATTGTGAAGAGAAAGTTGAGAGACGCAAGACCCAACACTCTGGATGAGCTTAAGGCCGCTATCGAAGTATCCTGGGCCTCCATAACACCTCAGCAGTGCCACAGGCTGATTGCCTCCATGCCACGCCGCATTGAAGCAGTCATTTCTGCAAAAGGATTCCCGACCAAGTATTGACTATTGAGTGCATAACTGAACATAATTATTTGAAGGTTTACTCTTTTTTATTTATTTATTAAAAACACTTCTTTTATTGGTCGGATGAAATATGCTAATTTTTTGAGATAGGAATTTTGGGTTTTCATGAGCTGTATGCCAAAATCATCAGTATTAAAACAATAAAAGACCTGAAATATTTCAGTTGGTGTGCAATGAATCTAAAATATATGAAAGTTTAATTTTTATCATTAAATTATGGAAAATAATGAACTTTATCCCAATATGCTAATTTTTTGAGAAGGACCTGTATATATATATATATATATATATATATATATATATATATATATATATATATATATATATAGTGTGTGTATGTGTTTGCTGTTTATGGGTTTAGAATGACATTATTTGTAATAATTACAATTACATGATTTATAGTGGCAAATTTGTCACTTTGCTGTGAACTAGCACAAATGATTTAAAGAGGTAAAGAGTGGTGTGTGGCATTTGCATGGTTTCTCTGGAGACGGCCTTCAAAATCTCTTTAAATCTCTGAGAAAACAAGCAGTTAACTTGCCAGTCTTTGCAGCCTTGGTTTACTCCTCTGCATAAGCAACTTTTCCAAGCGTAAAAAACTGACACATTTTTGCTGTTTTTGCCAAATTGATGCAGCTTCTTCTTCTTCAACTGTTGGATGGTGAAGGTCGTGTCAGTTTTTTGGCTATATTGCCTATTTCCTCCAATTATTACTACCTTAGCTATAGTGTCAATATTATGGTATATACATTACTGTTCAAATGTTTGGGGCGAGTAAGATTTTTAAATAAATAAAAAGTGACAGTAAAGACATTAAATGTTCCAAAAAATTTATATTTCAAATAAATGTTATTTTGAACTTTGTATTCCTCAAAGAATCCTGGAAAAACAGTCAATTTTCACAGTTTCACAAAAATCACAAAATCACTTTCACAAAAATTTGAAGCAGCACAACATTGGTAATAATAGTGAATGTTTCTTGAGTATCATATCAGAATGATTTCTGAAGAATCATGTGATGCTGAAAATTCAGCTTTCATCAATAAATTACATTTTAAAATGTATTCAAATAGAAAAATGTAAGAATATTTCACAATATTTAAGTTTTTACTATACTCAGTAAATGCTCCAGGAAATGCTTTAAAACGTTTAAAAAAAAAAAAGAAGGGATGCACAATATATCGGCCTCCATATCGGTATCGGCCGATATATATTCATTTTTAATGTTATCGTTATCGGCCCAATAAGAAAATTTGGCCGATATATTAAAGCTGATAAATAATGTATTATTTCCTTCAGCTGAGACACTTCAGATGCGCACTTTTCTCAATGATGTTTTTGAGTTGCTTGAAATATGATTGATATAATAACATCACTTAAGTGCAACATGTGCACTGCAAGTCTGTCATAAAGGCTACATAAAATATAATGAGAACATTATAATTGTGTGCTTGGGACGTGGCTTTTAATGGTGAGTCTTTGTTTTTGTAATCAGGCTCTCAAAAATCATAAAAAATTTGAATTTAGATTTATCAGCCCATATATCGGTTATCGGCTTTCAAATATGTGGTTTTCAAATATTATCGGTTATCGGTATTGGCCCAAATTTTCATATCGGTGCATCCCTTAAAAAAGTCATACCGACCCCACTCTTTTGAACGGTGGTGTATATATGATATCTTGTACTATCAGATATGTATTTGTGTTCATATAAAGGCCCCAATATACTTAAGGCAAAGTTATTTTTTGTTCTTCGCTTAGGGGTAAAAAAAACAACCACTGGTAAACTTTTAGCGAACATCCCAATGCGTCCAAACTGCTGAGAGCGACATTTATGTGAATATGTAAATATGTGCTGTGCACTTTCCTCTCAAAAACAAAATAAACACACAATAAACACACACAACAAAAATAAGAAAACAACAGTTAAGAAAGGATCTAATCATGGAGATATGGATGTTTGTGCCGGCTCTGCAATTTAGCACCATTCAGTAAAGTAAAGTCACGTCTATTTATACAGCACTGTATACAATAGTTTGTTTAAAAGCAGCAGCTTTACAGTAATAAACATGAAAAAAACAGTGTCAGTGTCTCTTTAAGTTAGAATTACAACTTCAGTTTCTACTATAAAGTGTTACTCGCGGACATCTGACCTCAACGGACTCAACAGAAGAAACGAACAGGAGAAGATTTACACGTCAAAGTGGGAGGAGCCTCAGAGCCACACCCACCTATTACATCATCGCCACCAGCCAATGGTCGTTCGAAGGTGTTTTCCAGAGTTAGTTTTGGCAAGCAGTTTCCCGAAACGAACATCAAACAAACTTCGATTTAGCCTGAGTTTGTTGGAAATGACGAAACACCAATTCATTCTTCGATTTGACGAAGTATATCGGGGCCTTAATACAGTACACATAATCATTAGAGATGAAATCTTTCAAGGGCTATTCTCTGACATGAACAAGCTCCAAGCCATAAATGTATAGAAACAGTCCCTCTAGTATCACTACTGTCAGCTGAAGTAGAAGGAAACTTTCACACTTCATCAACACAAACACAAATGTCAAGTGTTTGGAGTAGTTTTGCAGATTACTACATGAAATTGTCTCTTTTATCAGGTTTTCATTCCGTCTAGTTAATTAAGGCTTGGAAAACGCACATCCTTAGTGTCTAAATTCCGACGTTCATTTTTAATTTAACCTCCTTTGTTTCTCTGATAGCTGCATGAAAGACCCAGAACTCTCCCAGCTCTGTGTCACTTCTTGCTGAGATCTTTTCTTCTCTATATTGGGCTTCTCAGATGCTGACGGAGCCTGATAACGTGACCGGGGTCAGACTCATCTTGCGACAGCCCTCCTCAGAATGGCACAATTTCAGCATTGAGGAAATTAACATTTACCCGTGTTCAAAAGAGGTAACTATGTAGAATAAATGGTCATTCATGACATATAATTAATCACTTAATATATATATATATATATATATATATATATATATATATATATAGTCCCCCAGATCGTTACCACCCTTTGAAAACCTCGAGCCGAAACAAGTCGTATGTAGATGTAACATTACATAACAATAACTACTTTTTCATGAACAGTACAATAAATGTTTTTTTTTGTGTGTGTGCGTGTGAATTTTGTTTTTAATTTGTTTGTGATGTTGTTTGGTGGTGTTATTATTTAGTTATTTATTTATTTTTGCTTTTGTACGTTTGCTTGGAGTTTGTTTTATGTGATTTTGTTGTGCTTTTGTTTTGTTTGTTTGTTTTGCTTTGCTATGCTTTGGCTTTGGTTTGTTTGAAGTTTGTTTTTGATCTAGTTTGCTTTTCTCTGTTTTTTTGGCGGGTTTTTTTTTAACTTGTTTTTTGTTTTGTTTAGTTTCAATCAAAACCTTTTTTTTAAAACAAAACCTACTGAGTTGTTCAATTTTTTAATTTTTTTAATTTTTCCTGGACAGTTTGTTTTTATTTTGTTTGCTTTTCTGTTTTTGTTTGGAGTTTTTTATTTTTTTGTCTGTCCAGGACTCGAGAGCTAGATGTCACTGGTTGGATATGTATAGCTTTGTTTTTGTCGTTGTTGTTTGCTTTTTTGTATTTGCTTTTTTTTTTATGAAGCAGTATTTTACAATATGTCCCTGCTTGGTTTTGGTTCATTTTGTATTTGTGTTTGTTTGGATTTTTATTATATATATTAATATAATTATTTTATTGCTTGGCTTTTTGTTTCTTGCTCGGTCTGTGTTATTTTTATTTTTCCAGTACCCAAATCCATTTTTGTATTTGTTTTTGGTTTACTTGTTTTGTTTTTTGTTGTGTTCTGTATTTTTTTTTGCTTGGTTTGGCAGTATTTTACCAAACCTTGTGTTGTTTTGGTCTGTCCAGGACTCGGAGCGAGATGTTCCTGCCTGGTTATCCACTCTCACACCTGTTGAGGAACCTCTTGATTTGAATGTGAGTATTGTGGGTCTTATAATTTTTTGTATAATGCACAACAGTTGTCATTTCTATGTATTTATGCAGCTGAGGTGTTAATTAACAATTTTGCTTAAGAACAGAACAAAAAGATAATTACCGAAATGTATGAAACTCTCAGGTTGTCGTTTTTCAATCGCTGAGCATTGTGTACGTGTCCCAACTCCCAGTGCCCATTTATCTGTCATTTGCATTAGAAATGTAAAATGCTTGTTTGATGGTTTAAAGGCGTCTCTATAGCTTTATCAATGAAAGCTCAACTTAATGTTTATTTAAACAGTTTCACCACCCGAAAAGCAGAGGAAGTAATCATAATTCATAATTTCTTGATTTACCTCTAGTATTCCATTATGCTTTTTTACATGTTCAACTTTCTTTAGTGTGTAATGTGTCTGTTTGAGCGTGACAATGTCTACAAAGTTACAAAGTCCCTCCAGCAGGAGTTATTCTCTATATCAGTGTCACTCTTTCTGAAGTCCTTGAAATGCCTCCATTGTAGGCTTGAGTTTTCTTCTGGGAATGAACACGTCACAATATTTCTCATTTAAACAGTTCATATGCTAAATAAAGGGTTGAGTTAGTTAGTAGTGTGGGGGTGGGACAGTTTTCAAACACCTTTGAAGTGGTTGACCAATCACAACACGCTGATCGAGCCGACCAATCGGAGCACATTATGCTTTTCAGAAGGAGGGGCTTTATAGAGACAGGAACTAAACAGGAGTGTGTTTCCCGTACAACGACGTAACTCGCTGCTGAACCACAATAGTACGATGCATCGTTGAAGAAATCAACTAGCTAGTCGCGACTGTTTCCCGAAACCGTACTGTCGCAAAGTGGTCGTCAACAGCGTTGGTTAATGATGTCACGCATGTGTTGGAGTAATAACTCCTTTTAATGAAACCGTTTGAGATCAAATTAACGCTAGATGTTTCACTATAAACTACAGACATGGCATCTGAGGACTATTTTTCTCAGATATTTTGCTTTATTTCCAGATTCAATCATAGGCTCGTTCTTCTAGTAGAGCACGTTCACACATGCACACTCTTCAAAAACGACGCTTTAAATCTCTTGACAAACTAAAAGTCGTAAATTACATTTGTATGTATTCGAAATAAAAGATATAGATTGTACTGAATGTTACATTGCTTATTTGGCTCAAGACAAGGATTTATTGACTCATGAAAACAAAAACTGCTTCTAACCACAGGTTGAGATCTGTCGTACGAAACACCCAACTTTGTGATGCTGTGTGCGAATGTTTGTAGGAACGATGTTTTTGGGAAACACCGTCTCGTTGAACTGCTTATAACGACAGAACTTGCTTTTGGGAAACACACCCCAGAGCGTCACTGACAGACTGGGAAGAGAGGAGCTGCAACAATGGAGAATATGTGAAAAATAATGAACATTCAAGCATGAAAATATGTTCTAGAGCCCAAACACAAAATCAAGGTCCTCTTTAAAAACCCATATTTGTCTACCACCAGTAACAAAATCACCATTCAGATCAATACTCTAAACCATTAAATGCAAGAGATCTGTTGTTTGTTGTGATACATACTTTTATGTCAAAATGAGTGACATGCACTCTTTATATCTACATCGATCTATATATTGATTCTTACAATAATTATTATTCTCCTCTCTATGGCAGTGCTTTACTGCCACTTGCTGGTCAAAACTGAATCTGCTACTGCACTCCACAAATACAAAGATTTTTCCCCTTTTTTTAAAATTTTTTATTTAGGTTTATTTTCCTCGTTTGTGTTCTACATAAGCAAAAAAAGTTTGAAACGACGTCAGGTGTCTAGTGCATTATACCTTTAATTGTGTGTGTGTGTGTGTGTGTGTGTGTGTGTGTGTGTGTGTGTGTGTGTGTGTGTGTGTGTGTGTGTGTGTGTGTGTGTGTGTGTGTGTGTGTGTGTGTGTGTGTGTTGCTCAGGGACTTCCTGATCCAGAGACGGTGTCCTCCAGCATTCAGCAGATGTGGGCGCTCACTGAGATCATGCAGGCGAGCCAGACTGCGGCTTCCATCGGACGCTTCGACGTGAGTTACGCTGTCGTCTACCTGTACCATTATCTTTCTTTTGTACTGAATTAACATGTTTATTCCATTTTCAGGTGGAAGGCTCTTATGACGTCAAACTACTGTCGTACACATAACGGGAGTGCTGAAAACTGAGCCACACTTCTTCATCCGTTTCATTTCCTGAGATGAATCCGCTTGCACTGGGATCGTTTTATCCAATACTGTAATTACTGTTTATTGCATGTTATTTTATTGTAGGGGAGAGCGGGTATGGTTGTAACACGGGGAGACACCACCATTTCCACCACTTAGGGATAAGATAGGAGTCATGTGATCATTTCAGTATTTACCTACTCCCTCCCTGATACCGCATGGTGGTTGTCAAGTCTGGAAACCGACACTTTCTGAATTTATAGAGAAAAAAATGATTTTGAGGTAATTTTTTGACCAAGACTATTTTTTTTTGTCTAGTATCTAAATTATTGCAGATAAAATAGTTTGACTTTTATTAGATTGAAATGTAGTTTCTTAGGCAACATGTGATGCATTTTCCCCCTGCTAATTTCAAAGTAGTATGCCAATACAGCGAATACAAACCAGTGACTGACAGGGGTGGGGTGGGTTGTAACACTTCTTGAAAAAGGTACAACCATCCCCTCATACAATTGATTGATTCTAATATTTTTAGAGAAAGCCTAGGCAGTGGAAAAGAAAGACAGACAGAGGTGTGACTGCCAGTCTTGTAAAAAACGCATCTGATGGGGTCACAAAGAACGGCAAGTCAGTCAGATCAGCTGCGAAGGCACATGGGATCTGTCATGTAACACTGCGCAGATACTGCAAATCACTGCAGAAGCTGAGAGACAAGGGGTCCAGTGATCTTCCCAGTGTAGGTTACCGGAGCAGCAACAGAGTTTTCTATGAGGAGATGAAGAAAACGTTTGTGATGTTTGCATGTAGCCATCTGGCAACTCAAAATAGGGTGAAATGCTCCCTATGCAGTCTCTGGGCCCACGAAGCCTGCACTCCAGGGTTACTGGCATTCATTTGTCAGCACTGTGACTCTGATTAAGAAGACACACACACACCCTGATATTGTTTTTTGTTAGAAATTGTTGTATGTTTATCAAGTCTGCTGTTAAGTAAGTTCGTTCAAGTTGACACATTTACACATTTGGACTGTCAGTTCCAGAGAGGGAGTCAGGCATTGTTCTTTTATGTCAATAAACCTGTTTTTGAAGCATATCATATATAGTGTGGCATCCATTTTTGCTTCTTTTGTGTAATTGTTACAACTTACCCCAGCATGTGTTACAGCCCCGGTATTGGGGTAGGTTGTTGTAACGATTCTAACGAAGGTACACCATGTATTTGACACCAACTCACGAGGTCTGTGATATTCTTGTAGTGGATCGAATTGGTGCCGTTTGTAGTGAACACATGCGGGTACTTTGTATAAAAGTTTGAGAACTCTAGCTACAAAATTCAGTGAGTTATAGTTACTCAAGCAAAAAGTGTTACAACCACTGATCTATATAGAAGGCCATTCTATATAGTGGTTATAACCATACCAGGTCTCAGAATATTTTAACTACATGAAACTTTGATGTATTACATATGCATCTCATAAACTGCATGAATGACTATAAACCAGATACTTTCAGCACAGCATTATGTGTAACATGCATGACTGGAAAATTAATTTGGTCAAAAGTTGTGGGGAGCCTGTATATTCAGTTGACATGTAAATGATTAAGATTATGTATTTATTCACACATTTGTGATTCACATTCAATAAAATATTCATCTATGCGTAGACTGCAAATGTGTCTCATTCATCATAGACGCTGTCGTTTGTAAATAATATTAATTTATCGAAGTAGCCTATGTAATTTCATTGATGCACTGTTACATTAAGCTTCAGTCTGAAGATTATTGTCATGTTTTTTTTTTAGCACAGAATTATATAAATAGGTCGCTTCTTCTGTCTAAAGGAATTATCTACCACATAATGTCCAACTAAATATTAAGATAGTCGTCATGGTGAGATTTTAATGCAAATCGCTCTTGCCGGACTATCTTTTGACTCGTCTCTTTTCCCCCGAATGCTAATGAAATGCATCTCACTTTGTGTTAATTAAAACTCAATGGACATGTTCATGGTTGCCAGGCAGTAATCAAGAGCAGCGCTGCTTCCTAATGCTAATCATTGGGAATCAATGGTCGGCATCCAAGAGGATCCTCCATCTGTCTCTGCCGGGATCTCGTGCACATCGTCCACGCAACATCAGCCTGCAAACGGAGCTCCGCGACCCCGTCCCAGCAAAGTCAAGTCTAAAAGTGTTTCATTGTGCAGACACTGATGGCTAATATTCGTAATTTAAAGTGTATTAAGGTAACGAACGTCATTGTGTGTCACTTTGAGCTTAAGGCGCACCGGGGTAAAAGGCACATTCGTCTTTATTCTCCTTTAAACCACTAGATGCCACAAAAATTCAGCTCAGCACTTTTGAAGATGCACGTGGAAATTGTTCTGATCCTTGACGCGATCGCGGACAGCAACGCAACTCTGATTCTGCGCTAATCTGATCTACTTTGCCTAGTGTTTTTTTTTAATGTTGTAGATCATATGAGAATCAATAACATGATTGACTATAGTTTGAGGCAAAGGTCTTGATAATGATTTTCAGTTTTGTGAATCAGGTAATTAATGCAACAGTTTTTTCAATAATGGAAGAATATGTGAAATATTGTATTTGAGCCAAAAAGCACAATAATGAACATGATAATAAACAGCTGGCTGACTTTTCCATTGTTGCCGTGACATGGTTAGATTCAGATGCAAAGATCATATATTATGTTGGATGTCCACCTTAGAGACAATCACTATCATATTTTTTACTACTGTAAGCTATTAAATTATAATGGGATCTCATTCAATGCTTTCAGAATCTTTCCTTTTTAAAATCATTTTTGTTTCTGTATTATTAAAATAAACATTTTAATGACGGCATATTTATAGAACAAAAATGATTTCATTCATTTATCAGTCTATTTATCAAAATAAACTGAAAATAGTTAAAACTCCGCTGAAGTTATTAAAAACATGATTTTTTATTTGTATCAATACTGCGTGTCTATGCTGGCTTTACCGTGTAGCCTATATGTGTGGTAAAACCTCATACTACGTTTATAAGATCTTTAAACAAAAAAATGTTTTTTTTCTGCAATCATATAAGCTACACTATGTTAGTAGTGAAAAGCACAAATTTCTAAAAGTGTGCCTTTATGTTGTATCCTTTATTATCTGCAGTGTGATTTACACATGTTAACATACGTATGGTTTAACTCTGGAATTTTAGGGTATATGAATTTAATTATTAAAAACCTTCTCTAAACACATCAAAGTTATCCAGTTTCCTCGGCGTGATTTGCACGGTTCATCTGCTTGTGTCTCCAATAGATGGCGGTAGTTAAACATGTAAAATACTAATGATGTACAAACGCCTACATTTATGCATTATTAACACCAAATTGTCGCTTTCTGGTTTAGAGATAATGGAGATTTTAATTAGTTCCCATAAAATAGTCGATATGCATTACGATCAGTTCCGGTTAACACTCACACTTGATCCATGTTGTTTACACTGCAGCTGTAACGTTGACAGTTAACAGTTTCAATCCATTTTTTTTTCATTGTAATTTCAAGTAGGCCTATTTAAGCATAAGCTTTTAGATAAACAAATTTTAAAACAATGAGATGAACATTTCAGTTGTGTGTGTAAACTTTTGTGGTTTATTAGCACCCGTATTACTATCTAAAAGTTTTTAAATGACTTTAAATGAAACAATTATTATTTCTCAATATTGTTTTTAAATTGGCTAACATAAATATTTGAGTTAGCTACTATGACTTGTATCTAAGTTTTATTTGTCCTGGGAGTTAATCAAATCCACTTCAATGTTTTACATTTACTCAATTAATTTAACTGATTTCACAGCTTTAAAATGTTCTCAATATTTGTTTTACAAAAAATAGTACATAGTTCAATGTACATTTTGCATGTTTTTCTTTAGTCATTTTATTGTGTCTCCAATAGATGGCAGTAGCTAAACACACTGAACAAAGAAATACTGGCAGAAACAAAATGGCCTACATTGATAGACTGGTAAAATCAACTAAATACCACCTGTAAGTTTTGGTAATGAATGGATTTTATTTCACACAAAACACAGGCAAGACCCATTACTCACCACATTAGGTTAAAGGATGTTCTGGGTTCAATACAAGTGAAGCTCTTTACAGGTTAAGTTAAGCAGTATCGACAGCATTTTAGGCAGAATGTCAATTACCACCGAAAATAATTTCGACTCATTGCTACTTAAAATGGAAGTCTATGGGGCAATTGCTCGATTGTAAGCTGTCAATGTGTTTGTTCTTTTACAAACTGGTGGGTGGATTTTTTCCCCCCTGCTGTGAATTTGCATAATGCCTTAAATGCACCAGGAACCCACTGAACCATTATATTCCCTTCAAATCCTTATTAGTACAACATTAGAGTTGACATACAACATAACTTCAAGCAAATATGGACATTTACTGCAGGCAGAAGATCAAATTTTTCAGTTAAATTCAAATTCAGATGCATTTATCTCTCATTAAAGTCCCCCTGTGGTGAAAATAAGCTTTTAATGTTGTTTATATGTCTATGTGGTGTTTTTAATATGCATTAAGACAAACCATGTGTAAATTCATAAGTCAACAGCATTGCTGAGTATTTTCTCCTTAAAACTGCAGTGAACCAAAGACAGTCTCAAAAACACGGTTTGAAATCGCTGGTGTTTCTGACGTCACAAACTACCTTGTAACCAATGAGATCAACTTGTGATCGTCAACGATTGGATCTCTGAGCTGAGTGAGTGAGTGGAGGCGGGGCTAGGGTGACCTCCACCAAACAAACCAAATGTGGGACGATTATAAGTTTGTGTGGGACATGTTACCAGCACTAAAACATAACCTGAAACTGTTATATGTTTATCTAACTTAATAAAAAAACATTTGTATTCTGACTTTCAGCTGATAAAAATTCTTTTGTTCTTTAGTCCCTTCCAGAAAACACCATTACATCACAATGTAACATAACATGTCTTTATTTTACATGTCATTTAAATTCAACATCACTGAGCCCAAAGGCATCATGCAGAGCACTATTTTTGAAACAGTTCTGACAAAGTCCAACTAAAATCCAACAAAATAAATAATGAACAAATAAAATATAAACCAACATGAATTTAGATAATTGACAGTCTTATATATTAAGAATATATTAAAACATAAACGTCATATGTATTTTGTTTTTTTTAGAAAGGACATGAATTAAAACAACAACAACAGCAGGCAACAAACTGATAAGTTGTTAAATGTAAAATTTAATTTACCGAATTATCCATTTGTTTTCTGACAGGGAACACATGGAATGAATCACCGCTCCACATTTTGATTGACAGCCGTCACACCCCACTAGTGACCGTGTTTACTCCTTTACTTTCAACCATTGGATAGGATTTTAAAAACGGCTGTGGTATTTGTACTTCTGACGAAGCGCTGTTAAATATAGGTGAAAAACTACGCCGCAAAAAGAATAAATAAAATGGTTCCTAAAAAGGCAAAATAACACATGAGCGTTTTCTTAATATGATAATTAAAATCCAACAGATTGATGAAAATGCGGGACATTTTCTCAATATGCGACGTGTGGGACAAGGGGTGAAAATGCTGTGCGGTACAACACAAAGCGGGACGGGTGCTCACCCTAGGCGGGGCTAATTTGCATATTCATAGAACCCTGTATACTAAATGAAGCAAGGGTGTAGAGTTATATTCAAGCTCTACTTTAAGCTATGACGTTTTCTTTCTTTTTTCAAGGAAAAAATGTTTAAATGTTTAATTTTGGAGACCAAAGATGAGTTTTACGGGATTCTTTTATTGACCACATGGGCACTTTAAGTCTTTGAGTCTCAAGTGAATGACTGAAATAAAAAAGATTTCAGCCCACAAAGGGAGAATAAACTTCACAAATCAACTCTATATTCTGTTGAATTGCTGATAAAAAATACTAAAATTGCAGATGGACAATAACTTGCACTGGTTTCCTTCTTAAATCTTAAGATGTTCATAGGAAGAACACAAAGTTCATATATAGACAAGTTAATTTCCAAAAATGAGAACAAAACTCCATAAAAAGTACCATAAAAGTTGCTATTCTGTGTTATATTTGATAGCCTTCTGTGTGGATTACACCGAAAAGTGACTTAGTAAGTATAAAGAAAGATATGTGGAACTATATATATAACCGGACAAAGAAATGGAAACATTTCATCATGTCTTCCCTGTGGCTAATACCCTGAGGTGTGAATTAACACATATAGTCCGTGGCACTGTACAAGTCATTTGAAAAGGAATTGATAGGGTGTCCTTTACAATAGGTCTTAATTGGCATTTGATCCATTTCAGAGGTTGGCCAGAGGATAACTATCCGTCACTGAGAAGCAGAACATCATCCTGAATGGGATTTTAATTGAAACTGAATTATTGAGAGACTTGTACTCTACTGACAGAAGATTTGTCTGGACTCTGCTGACAACTGGTTATTTGAATTCAATATTGACGTGACTTTTGCGATTGCGCTTCTCAGGACGACAGATTAACTGTGAAGAAACAATTAGTTTCTGCATTAAAGAGAAACTTCTGGTGAAAATGAAGCAATTATCTTCCTCGGCAAACCCATCAGGTCTGTTAATAAGTGGAAAAGTGTGAGGACTTTGACCGGTATTTAGTTCACACTTGGTTTGCTCTCAAACTAAAAATCCATTGTTCTTGTCTGAATTTAAACGGTAAGAGAAATGCCTTGGAAAAGCAGTAGCATGCAAAATGTTCACCGCCGGTTGATGTCCGTTATGCGTAATGGACCCCAGCACGCGCCTCAAGCATCATGACAGTTGTTGTGGTTATACCAAGTATTTATTCCCCAACAGGGAGCGTCTAAACGGCAAGGGGTTGGACACTTTGTGAGAACAAAGCAATGCATTCGCACGCTGTTAAGAAGACCCGACTCATTCAATGCAAGTAGCTCAGACAAATATTTTACCCTCAAACTCTTAGTAATGTCTGGCTCCATCAAATTTTCAACTTTGGATCTTTTAGGATCCTGTGCTCATGCGAGTTTCAATTCTTTGACATTTTTACAATTAATTCATCTTTAATCTCTTTGAAATCTTCAAAATGACTCTCAAATATCACTATATTGTTACTAATTAAACGTGTTACTATATTTCCTAGTGCTTCGTGAAGCTTCTTAACATTTTGTTTTAAACCAGGGATTCGGTATCAAACTGTCTAAGTCATTGATTTCAGCAATCGAGGCTTCGTTACGGCATAACCATTTCGAAACGTTTTGAAATTTCAATTGTTCACCACTAGAGGGCGATGATCTCTGTGAACCCATGAGCCAGTGTCTATGGTTTAAAAAGGTTTTGACACATTTTGTACAATAAAAGGAAGTTTTAGGCCGTGTTTACACCTGGTATTAAGATGCATTTTGGTGGATCGGATCACAAATGGACGACGCTAAATACAAGTGTAAACGGGGTCTAAAGCATTTTAAGCTTGTCCACTTTCCACCACTTCCAGAGGTAGATGAAAACGCATTCATCCGGATTGCTTTCGTAGTGTAAACACTCAAGTGGTCGAATGTGTTCGAACAGCCCAAAAAACAAAAACACCCTACTATTATATAATGGGAAGCGCACAAGCCAGACGGGAGAGTTAAACTTTGTCGACTGGAGACCAAGTTTGGTTTGGAGATGAAAAACGCACCAAGCACAATGTTCTCGCACCATTTCTGATTTCTGACACACACTCACAGTGTTCGGCTTTCAGTGCAGAAACGAAACGTGATGCTCTCTGTGTGTTTTTCCGTTGTCTCCAGTCATATCTCCTTTACATGTGTAAATTGCGTGAGCTTATTTCGTCCATTACATCGAAAGATCTGAAAAAAACATTAATTACTACCTATAGACCCTTCCCTTGAAGAAATTAGGACAGAAGTGGATGACTGGACAAAAGAGATGGATTAAAACACCAGGTGTAAACACAGGAACGTGTCTCCCTCGTCTACTTGTGATCCGATCGACCAAATCTTAATACCAGGTGTAAAGAGGGCCTTAGTTTCCAGTCTCTTATTGGCCTGATTAAACAAGCTCTCCATAAAACAAGCCCTACAATTTAACAAAATAATACTTCATATTAAATGGCATTAGATGATTTGTTGATCTGTTTGCATTTATTAGATTACACCTTCAATAAAACGTTTGCAATTGCCTTGTAAAGGGTGTTTTTATATGAGTTTTCGTTTCATTAACACCGTTTTGATTGGCAGCGTGTGCCGTTTCGAGCACTTCGAAACAGTGTGTATCATTATACAAAGCAATCGGTTCAATTGTTTCAAAGCTTAATTTTTCTCATAGTTGTTTGTCTTGCCCTCATATCATTCCAATCCTGAATGATTTACTTCTGTCCTTTGGAGACAAAACAAAAAATTTCTACAGAATGTCAACCTTTTACAAACTATGATTGCTTTAAGCAATTTTGGCACCACAACTGGCATAAAAAGCAGTAAAACGAATGACAGATTTCAGTAACAATCCCCTGTTTGCCATTGGTCCATCAAACAATCACTCCATTGGCAGAGAGCCACTTCAAGGGCATCTGATTGGCTAACACACCATGTTCACGGGCAGATTATTTCTTTTGTTCACAAAACAGTCTAGGACTGTTGCAAAAAACAAGTGTTATTTCTCAGGTTTGGGTTCTGTAGTTCTCCGTCAGGCAAGGGACATTTTATCTGATATTTACCCCCAAATAATCACTTATTGCAGCTTTAACCACAGGTTACTCCGAGAGATTGTCCTTGTAATATGTCAAAGGTGACATCCTGAACGTTAAATTAAGTGGTGATCAATAGATCCGATTCTATGAGATACAATAGAGAGCCCAACCAAGCTCCATCATATAATTTAGCCCAGGTATCATATAAAAACCAGCAGACACTGAGTATTGATTCATATATTGACTTGATTTTGTGGATGGAATTGTGTCTGTCTTACCGCAGTTGTATTTTAGGGGCCGAGAGATCCTCTAGAGCTGGTGCGGTTCTCGAATCTCCCACATTATCATGCATGAGCTCTGTTTTCCACCCAGAGCAGAGATGAACTGGTCATGCTGTAGCCAATTACAATAATGAATTAGTCACCACTCACAAGCGTTTCTCTCAGAGCAAACCACGTCCAGATACGTGATATCGAGAGTCCCTGTCTTTGTGGAGCTATTAGAAACTGGCAACCTTTTTGCTGCATCCCAGTTTTTCCGCAACATAAATAGCAGTTTGGCTTGTCAGAATCTCCAAACGTCCATAATTCCCAATACATATTCCAGTGGCCAGAGATCTGCAGTAGTAACTGAGCAAGGAATAAAGATTATAAGTCCTTTCATTAGTAGCTATGTACTTGTGAAAACACACTAAAACACTATAAAAATTGGATCCGCATTGCTTAAATAGGCTATAGTGTTTAATCTGAATTGTATGGTCGGGGTTGTGTGCTTTCAGCCATCTGCCCTAATGCCTCCATCAATTCCCATTTTACTACAGAATAATGGGGAAAGTTTATGAGATATAAGTGCTCTACGCTTAATTCATGCAGCTATTTAGATGGCACATCATCACACTGGCCCTTTATTACCATAAAGCAAATTACAGTGAAAAACTTCACCATCAAGAATGCTTTAGCAAGAGACATCAACAAGCCAAAGCGGCATTAATCAGGCCCATTAGCATCCCTCATCTGCATTTTGCTGTCATAAACTTTTGATTGTCATTGCGAATGGTGGAAAAATAACAATGATTGCCAGTTGTCACAGATATATATCTGTGCACTTGGTATATATATATAGGGACACATTTTATATATATATATATATATATATATATATATATATATATATATATATATATATATATATATAGGAAGTTGTGCTGTATATATAGGGACTTGTGTATACACAGTAAATACTATATATATATATATATATGAGCATATTACTGAGCATATATGAGCATATTACTGGTGAAATATTGAGTAAAAATCTGGCCTCTGCTAGGAAGTTTATAATATCTGCTCTGCCTCTATCTTTATTATTTTTCAAATTTTTTCCAAACTGATTTTTTTTTTTACATTTGGCAATTGTGTGATGCATATAGTGCTAAATATGCGTTCATTCTTTGTCTCTTTTACTGTCGTTTTTATCCTCTTTGTCTTTTCCCCTTCTCACTTGTGCTGTTTTCCTCCTTTCCTCCTTTTCACCTCATTTTCTCTGAATTATGTGGTAATTGATATGGTAATTGTGTTCATGCATTGTGCAGTGAAATGCGTCTAACCGGCGTAGCTGCGCATGCTAACTCTCTAGATGTGATGATTGTACACAGTGGGAGGATGTCAATCAAATGAACTAGAATCGTTTCGTTTGCCAGTGTTGGCCATTATGGGGTGGCCATTTGTCAATCAAAATTGACCCTATTTACTTTCCTAATAGTATGTTCTCAGTCTAACTATAAATGATTGGATGGTGCACATTATTGCAATGGCAAAAAATGCTATTTTTAATGGATTGGCTTCTTGGCCACTAGATATAGGCTACAGTTGTTCTTTCACTGTAATTTTCTGCTGATACAAAATGGTATTGTCTTTAAAAGTATGCCAACAGACTTCATTGCAGTTTTACTAATCTTTCTGGTGGAATTAGTGATTACATGCTAACTATCATGTAAAGACTCCTGGTCATGTCAACACTTAAGTCTTTCTGTCCTAGCATCAATTTTGCCAGAAAAAGTTTACCATCTATGAATATGACAATACTACTACAGCTGTTTTCAACCTAGTTGAGGCCTTGATAGATACACATCCTATAGGACTGATTTAAAATGTCCTTCATAGGCACTTTATACGGGACACAGAGCTCCTCATGTGAATGCTGCTAAGCTAACAACACAACACTCAAAAAATACTAATAAATATGTGTAAAATAGTACATTTTAATTAGATCTTGTGTTAACATGTTGCTAAGCTAACAACACAACACTCAAAAAATACTAATAAAGATGAAACTACATGTGTAAAATAGTACATTTTAATTAGATCTTGTGTTAACATGTTGCTAAGCTAACAACACAACACTCAAAACAGACTAATAAAGATGAAACTACATGTGTAAAATAGTACATTTTAATTAGATCTTGTGTTAACATGTTGCTAAGCTAACAACACAACACTCAAAAAAGACTAATAAAGATGAAACTACATGTGTAAAATAGTACATTTTAATTAGATCTTGTGTTAACATGTTGCTAAGCTAACAACACAACACTCAAAAAATACTAATAAAGATGAAACTACATGTGTAAAATAGTACATTTTAATTAGATCTTGTGTTAACATGTTGCTAAGCTAACAACACAACACTCAAAAAATACTAATAAAGATGAAACTACATGTGTAAAATAGTACATTTTAATTAGATCTTGTGTTAACATGTTGCTAAGCTAACAACACAACACTCAAAAAATACTAATAAAGATGAAACTACATGTGTAAAATAGTACATTTTAATTAGATCTTGTGTTAACATGTTGCTAAGCTAACAACACAACACTCAAAAAAGACTAATAAAGATGAAACTACATGTGTAAAATAGTACATTTTAATTAGATTTTGTGTTAACATGTTGCTAAGCTAACAACACAACACTCAAAAATACTAATAAAGATGAAACTACATGTGTAAAATAGTACATTTTAATTAGATCTTGTGTTAACATGTTGCTAAGCTAAAAACACAACACTCAAAAAATACTAATAAATATGAAACTACATGTGTAAAATAGTAAATTTTAATTAGATCTTGTGTTAACATGTTGCTAAGCTAACAACACAACACTCAAAAAAGACTAATAATGATGAAACTACATGTGTAAAATAGTACATTTTAATTAGATCTTGTGTTAACATGTTGCTAAGCTAATAACAAGGTATTGTACTTTGGGTGAAATAGTCTAATTTCAAATTGAATCTGATGTTATCATGTTGCCAAGCTAACAATACAACACTTTACATATAAAAATGCACATAAATATTGGTTAAATAGGCTTTATGTCGAATTTCACATGAACAAACAGGAAAACTGTTCTCATCGCATCCACTCGTCGTAGAGTGTTAACAGCAGTACGATCTGACGGCATATGGACTTTTAAGGTAATCAGCTAACATGCTAGTTTTTGTTTTTATTGTTGGTGTTTTATTCAATTTAAATATCTAAATGTCAGTGAAATGGAAAAAAAAACTGTCATCGGTTATGCTAATCTTTTCTCGCTTGAGTTATGATCTTGAGTAAAATAATACGGATATTGGTGTAGGGTATGGACCAATCAGACACACACTAATTATTCATTATATACCAAGGTTTATGAAACTCCAAAACTAACAGCCCAAATGAACGAACACAAGGGCAGAAACAGTGTCATGTTACAGGGCTGACAAGGAGATTTTATGACCTCAGAGGGTCAGAGAGATTCAATGGGAACACCGAAACCCTCTTTAAAACAGACTTTGCTGCATTAATCATAGACTAACTGATCTATAAATGAACATGCATAAAACTGTGAAAGAAACAGTGTAAATGGTTTACTGTCTCGTGTACTATTAGGTAAATATTATGGTATGTATCCTGGTATACAACCAACTAACGATCAATGTAACCTCACCTGTATAATGCCTCCTACCTAACTAATCCTCATTTAATGACTCACACTTTGATGTACATCACCTTCTTCTAGAATGCATGGTGGATGTGTTATAGCTATCTGAGCATTAATGAAGGTATAACCACGCTAGGGACAAAGACTGGTAAATCAACTAAGAGCCACTTTCCCTCTCAGACATGTCCCCTTTCTGATTGGTCGAGTTCAACCCTTAGGGGAGGATCTTTTCCAGGCTTTATTAGAGACAGTCCACATGTGACCTCTCTCTCTTAGTTCTTTCATCCAGCCGCAACACTGTTCTGGTGATACTAGGGAACCCCCTCCCCCTCCACGGGGGCCCCAGGGCCCAGCAGGCCTCGATCCAACCAGATATGGGCTTAGGCAGGAGAGAGAAGACTCTCTCACAAAGAACCAAGGACAATCTCAGGAGTTTTGGAACAAAGACTCCAACCAACAAAGACTCCAACATACAACGACTCCAATCACCCACTCTTCCGACTTCCTCACTTCTCCTGGGTGCTCGGCGTGGCCTCAACAGGCCCCAGGCCTTGACCAAACTAGCCATGCGTTCCTGGACAAAGAGAACTTTCAACCAACTTCCACTTGACACTGCCGGAACCATCAACGACTTAAATTTACAACAACTTCAAGAATTGTTCCCACTACAAATGCAAGTATTCAATTCAATGAAATGTGAAAATGAAATTCTGATGGTTCTTCTCATAGACCCTCTTCCGGTTTCCAATTTAATCCTATCACTAACCTATTTCTGTATTTCTGTATGTGTGTTTAGTTTATTTATGTTTATGATTCAGTTAATAAAACGTATGCACTTTATGTATTTGGTTCTGTTTTGTTTGCAATACAAAGTCACTTTTACGATCGCTGTTTTTGCTACTTGCTCAAAGTACTGTACATGCACTTTGTACATGCACTTTCGTTGGACGAACTGATTAATTGATTCTAATATTAATGCAGCCACATCAAGTCAATCCAATTGACTGACCCAAATATTCATAATTAATAATAACAAGTTATTATTGATTATTAATATTTCATATAGCTAGGTTCCTTACATTGGGTAGACTATTTCGATTAGATCTGGTATTAGCATGTTGCTAAGCTAACAATACAGTATTGGTTTAAATTATCTATTGTAATTAGATCTGGTATTAGCATGTTGCTAAGCTAACAACACACTAATTTAAGTACAACAATACACATATTGGGTAAAATAGTCTAACCACATCTGAATCATCAGGTTAAGGTACTAAATGAAAAGGGAAAAACAAGCATATTTATATTCTGTGTTTCTCATGAATCATCTGCCATCTGCAATTATTATTGTTATTTTTCTTTTACCGTGGCAGTGCATTCTGGGATTTCCTTCTGAAGGAAAGGGCCTACATGTGAGGCTGCGAAAATGTGGTATCTTAGAGGGCAATTAACCTTTGTAATAGCTTTCACATAAGGAGCACACTATGATGCCGTCTACTTGGGCCGGTCATTAAGTTTTATTACCTATATCTCAATAAAATCTCACAAGGCAGCACACAAGGGGTTATATGGCACTGATGGTGTTTATAGAGCGAGTTGATTGGCTATCGGCTGTCATGAAGACAGCGTAGGTCTGATAGCATAGAAATGAGCTGATTATTCACTCTTAAATGAACACATGCTACTGTCATATAATACACAGGGGATAGATGTGTTCATTAGCCAGTCACCATTACGTTCATCTCTCTGAATGAAGCATATATCATAGTGGATTTCACACACATTGATCATGTAGCATGGGTTTCGGTATCATTTATCTTCAGTAAACAATGTTCAGCAAAGAAAAGAAAAAAGTAGTTTCAGCAAAGAAAATAGCTGAATGTAAAATGAAGGAAATGCCTTTGGGAGACACAGATGGGAATGTGTTTATGTGTAAAAGTCATAGTAAAGACAAGAACAGGCCTGGATTCGCAGCACAGATTATATGGTGTTCCTCAAAATACAGCAAAGGTAAGAAATTATCTTTAATACTTTTAAATTGCAGGCTTACGTCGAACATAAGAAGGAGATGTGTCATAAAAAATATACAAAAATATATCTTTAAAAAAAAAGACGATTCAAAATGTGTGTAAATGGCCCTTAAGAGTGGTGTGGTCATGATCAATCAAACAAATAAATAAATAAAAATGTTTTATATTCAATATTTTTAAAATTAAAAAAATAAATAAATGGCTTGGAAATAAAGAAAAATTTAATTAAAAATGTGATTAATTAATTAAATATTTCAAAACATTTAATCAATTTTCATTGAAATTTTAAATTTTAAGTAAATAAATTAAATTAAAATTAAATTAAATGATTTTACTATTGTACACGTAGTTTCATATTAGCATTTATTGAGTGTTGTGTTAGCTTAGCAACATGCTACAAAAATAACATTTCAAATAAATTAAATAACAAATTAAATTTAAAATCATATATTTTTTCAAAATAATAACTTCAACATTTGTTTATTAAATGTTTCAAAGCAACTAAATTTTAATAGAAAATAAATAAACAAATACATACATATATAAATAGCTTGGAAATCAAATTCAAATAAAAGTAAAAATAAATGAAATGTTTCAAATTTAAAAATAATTCAAATAATTCAAATTAAAAATAATAAATAAATACAATTAAAATGACATTTAAAATGCAATCTTTTTTCAAAAACAATTGACTCAATTGTAATTCAAATTTAAAATAAATAAATAAATTGCTTTCTAAATCAAATGAAGATAAAAGTAAAATTAAACAATTAATTTAATGTTTCAAATCCTTTAATCAATTGTAATTCGAATTTAAAACAATAAATACATAAATAAATGAAATAATTAAATAAATATACAAATAAATCAATCTGTCACGCTTTATGTATTGGGCTTTGAAGTATTTCCAATATTTGAATCTGTCTATAATAAGCTGTATCGTATTACACAATTCTCTGTAAACACTTAATCGGTCAGTCGAGTCATCGACTATGTTAGTCCATGCGGATATATCCGTTAGGAATATGATAATTAACATAAACCCATAAACTAAAGAGTACATGATAGTTTGACCCATCCTTAACCCAATTGGGCTTGCCAAAAGTACAAACTGCTACAGTAACCCTTTTCAAAACACCAACAACAACTACAACTAACCTAAGCATCTCTGTTTGATTCCCAGGACTCCTCATTTCATTTAATTTTTCATTATGAACAAGACTGATGTTATTCAGCACTTGCTCAGATTCAATCACACAAAAGTGCTCTAGACATAATCATAACTCTCAGCAGTCGCACTAAAAAAAATCATTTTTGCGTCCCTTATGATTCAGTAACAAGCTTCAGCATAAAATGTGTGCTGACAGGTATTTCCATGATTTCAAATTGAAGACCATTTACTTTGAGTCACTCTGGATTCATGTTGACGCACATCAATGTAACCTCTGTACCAAATTCAGGCAACAACAAACAGCAATGATTAAATACACAAAATATAGTCATTTTTGATAGTAGTCCATGAGGTTAATGCTTGGGACGGTACACAATAATAATCCGAATATAATAGATCAAAATAATAATAGATCATCAATAATAGTGAGCATACAGTAAGTGATCAGATTGAATACTGAATGCATGAGTGTTGCCCAATAACACAAATAGACTGTTGAATGTCTAGGGACGCAAAATCAGCCGACTTCTTCTTTTTGTTGAACATTTATCTTGTCCTTTTCTGCTTTGGAGAGCATTAGATAAAACGCCTCCACTGTCAGTTCTGGCATATAAACAAATAGACTCATTTAACTCAGAATAAAGCAAAGAAAATGCAACTCAGCACTGTGGTGTAGATTAGCATTTTCAATTACATTTGTTCTATGAATCATTAATGACCTACACTTACACTTTTTAGGTTGCTACATAACGTCTGATATTGTTATGGCAAATATTTGATGACAGTATTACCACTCAAATCCACGCAGCGGCCATACGTCATCGGTGCTATCAGCAATGCTAAGCAGGTCAGACATTTATGTCGCTGTTCAAAGTTTTTCTCTGTCAGAATAATGGTTTTGTTGCGGCATCAAACTGCTAAAGCTATAACTATAGGTGAAATTTGACCCCCTCTTTCTTATATTAACTTCATTTGCTAAAATAACAGTACTTCAGTATCTTTTCGCTAGAGATATTTTAACTGTACACAACCCATCTGCCGCATTTTTGACAATATTCCAACTGAACCATCAACCTCATAATGAGAGTCCACCTGTCGCTTTGGCTCAGTTGTAGACCAGTAGCATCTGGTACAGTTTAATATGCCAGTTTTTTTTTTTTAGCAATATTGTCATCCTATGCATAAATGAATTATATCTCATTGTCCAATCAAATGCTCTTTCTTAGGATATTTGTCCCCCTACACTGTAAAAATAAGTTGCTTCCTTAAACGTCCAAGTTGGTTGTACTTAAAAGTAATTTCAACTTAAATAACATTAAACTGACTTTTAAAAATTAGTTGAATCTTGTATAACTTTGTAAAAAGTTAAAAAATTGCTTAACTTATTTTGATGAGTTAAAGCAATGTGAAAACACATGTTGGCATAACTTATTGGTCATATATTTTTTTAACAGTGTATAACCATCTACAAATGATTAAAAAAAGTCTTAATGCTACAATTGACCGATCAGAATCAAGTATTCCAGAAAGCAGTGTAAACAAATCTTACACTTTATTGCAGTGGTCCACTTTAGACATTTTACTAACTATAAGTAACTTTGCAACGACATGTTAACAAACTCTTATTAGAGTATCAGTAGACTGTATCGAGACTGAGACTGTTGGCTTAGGGTTAGTAGAATAAGTTGACGTAGTTGTTGCAAAGTTACCTATAGTCAGTAGAATGTCTGTTGAGAGCATCAGAATAAAGAGTTAGCAGATATTAAGCAGACAGTCTATTAATACTCTAATGAGAGTTAGTGAACAGTTACTTATCAACTGTTTGTTAATAACTGTTTATTACTTAGTTAACTGTTAGTTAGTTAGTGAACAGTTAGTTGCAGTTACTTATAGTTAGTAGAATGTCTAAAGTGGAGCATCGAAATAAAGTGTTACCTTCTATAGAACTGATCAAATAAACAAAATAAAGCTATCTGACAGTCCAATGCTACAACTGACCAATCAGAATCAAGAATCAGTGCAACAAATGACCAATCAGTATTGAGTATTCTGGAGAGTTGTGTATCAATTCCATAGAACTGTTGAAAACAACAACAAAATTGTCCAGTCAATGCTATATTTGGCCAATCAGAATCAGTGCTACAACTGACCAATCAGAATTGAGTATTCTAGAGAGTTGTGTATCAATTCCATAGAACTGTTGAAAACAATAACAACAAAAATTGACCAGTCAATGTTATAATTGATCAATCAGAATCAAGAATCAGTGCTACAACTGACCAATCAGAATTGGGTATTTTCAAGAGTTGTGTAACAATTCCATACAACTGTTGAAAACAACAACAAAAATTGACCAGTCAATGCTACATTTGGCCAATCAGAACTGAGTATTCTAGAGAGTTGTGTATCAATTCCATAGAACTGTTAAAAACAATAACAACAACAACAACAACAAAAATTGACCAGTCAATGCTCCAATTGACCAATCAGAATCAAGAATCCGTGCTATAACTGACCAATCAGCATCAAGTATTCCAAAGAGCTGTGTAAAGGCCAATGCACACTGCAGACGCCGATCAACAGACACTTGGTCTGGTTTTGTCGGATCAGTTTGTAACCCATGGGCATCTGTTGGCATTGTTCTGCGCTTGTTTTCGCTGATTGAATGTTTATTCACAGTTAGTCGGCTCATGGAATGTCTTAGTAGTGATTTCCTGTAATCTGGTGGTTGTCTGCATTGGTCACAGTCTGTCGATTTAGTGTGACTTGGCATTAACATTTCCATCAAAATGATGAAATAAACAAAATAACAATGACTGACCACTCAATTCCAAAACTGACCAGTCAGGATCAAGAATCAGTGCTTGACAACAATTGGCCAACCAGAATCTACTATTCCAGAGAGATGTGCAACTATTCCATAGAAATGGTCAAATAAACAAAAATTCCAAACAGCATATCAGCGAATATCGCTGCTCTATTTGCTCTGTGTGAGTATAGTTCATTTTTCTTGATTTGTGGTTTGTAGTTAAAATGCTGAACTACATAGATCCGTCTCAGTGTTTCATAGAAAATCAAGAATTTCTGTGGGACTGATGAGCTTCCTGGGCACCCCGGAGACTTTAAAATGAGTTGCAAATGAAGACAAAGCTTCATCTCAATGAGTTCGCTTTCCCAGGTGAAATTCGTCAATAGCAATTTCAGTTTAACTTTTCTTTCCCTTTTGGCTTTCTTTGACCTTGTACGCTCAACTTTTCCTTTAGTCATTTTATGACGTGGGTCTTTAATAATCTAGTGTAATGAATGGCCTGTAAAACTGAGGGGAATGGATTAAAAGCACTTATCTTCACTTCATAATTCATGTGAACTCAATGTGGAAGTCAAGCAAAACGTCCCACAAGCCTGCACATTCAGTGTAGGTTTTGTAAACAGCTAAACCCAACCCCAAACAGGAAAACAAAGCAAACTGTGATTGGTCACTTTATTTGTCAATTAGTTGTCTATTCCTGTCTGAGTGGCCACTTCTTCC
This sequence comes from Siphateles boraxobius, assembly GCF_051911475.1. NCBI lineage: Eukaryota > Metazoa > Chordata > Actinopteri > Cypriniformes > Leuciscidae > Siphateles > Siphateles boraxobius. Next base: position 30,424,572 of record NW_027508733.1, read on the forward strand.
CCAAAATTAGCTACAATGAGGACCAAGGGCCAGATTCATGAAATGCTCAAAGTCTGCCTGTAGTCAATCATTTTATCCCTTTAAATTCATCTTTGATCACCAAAATGACATATTTAAAAGTTTTTTCCTTGAAAAAAAAAATCTTAAAATAGCTTGCTTTAAAAAAGCTCTACACACTTGCCTCATTTACTATGCGCGATGCCATGAATATGCAAATGAGCCCCGCCTCCACTCACTCACACCAGCTCAGAGATCCACACGTTGATCTGATTGGTTACAAGGTAGTTTGTGACGTCAGAAACACGAGCGATTTCAAACTGTGTTTTTGAGACTGTCTTTGGTTCACGGCAGTTTTAAGGAGAAAATACTCAGTAATGCTGTCGACAATTTGCACATAAATCATATTAAAAACACCACATAGACGTATAAACAACATTAAAAACTTGATTTTCACCACAGGGGGACTTTAAGAATAAGATTCTTTGTAACTGCTATTTTCTTCATGTTTTCTTATTTAAGAATAATGTTAATATATATATATATATATATATATATATATATATAGGGTTAAAAATAACTATTTAAAATACACGGTGCGTTAATAACGCAACTCAGAGTGCAGAGGCAGTCTCAACGAAAATAGTGTGCATGCTTATTATTATGATAATCTGCAAAAATACTGCCTTTTAAGTGTTTTTTATTTGGTTGATCAGCTATTTTTTCCACAAAAAACTGCTAAACAATCTGAAGTCTGACATTTTCTTTTTAAGAAAAAAAATGTTCGTAAGACAATAGAGAATTGCACTTAGGGATATTCTTACAAACATCCTAGAATTTATCTTACGACATATCTTAACTTCTTTCTTAAGAAGATTTTTCTTTCTTAAGACGATTTCCCCCTATCTTTCCCTACAAATAAGGCAACATTCTATTTCGATGCTCAACTTTAGACATTCAACTAACTATAAGTAACTTTGCAACTACGTGTCAACTAACTCTTATTAGAGTATTAGACTGTATAGTATAGTAGAGAGCCTGAATACTTTGTCATTTTTTTTTTATCATTGTATCATTTATTATTATCCAGTATTAGTAGACAGTAGAATGTCTTTTGAGGAGCATAAACAAAGAGTTATCAGATTTTAAGCAGACTAAGCAGTCTACTAATACTCTAATGAGAGTTACTGTAGTGGACATGTAGTTGCAAAGTTACTTGTAGTTAGTACAATGTCTAAAGTGGACCGTCTTAATAAAGTGTAACTTAAAATAAAATTCAGGCTCTCTATAAAAGTCTACTAGATAAAGGATTAAGGTTCACTAAATAGTCAATAACAACTGATTAAATAAGCATGACTGCACATCTCATGCCTGTCGTGACTGGTGCACTCTTGTGTCCGAATACCTCCGTCTGCTCTTTAAACTCCAGTGGTGCTATTTAGATTATTCATCAAGCAAATTCAATGTGTTTGGCTTCATGGTGCTCTGACATTTTACAGAAGTATATGGATTGACACAGAAAGCAAAGACCCAGTGGGGTTCGCACAAGAGCTGAGGTCGGTGGCATAGACATGTGACCTATTCGTATACTTACTTAGATTGCAATTATTCAAGCCCTAAGCATTAAATAAACAGCATCATAATCATCTAAGTGTCCTCACGCGGTATGATAATCGCCCGGCACGTCTCGAAACGTGCATTCCCAGTTGTTGGCCCAAAGGTCGGGTCATAGCAGGTGTGTCGGGCTCCGTTCCTAACGCCGGTGTTGGGATATTATGATGGATAGCGGAAGGGACGTGTCATTACCCATCAAGGTCTGAGAGATTTCCGCATCTATGAGTGTCGACTCAATTGGGAAGAAGTAATGCAAATTGATCACACTTCATTGGTTCTCTAATTGACGTTGGGCATTGGTGACTGTTTTAATGGGATAAACACATGAGGCTTGTCGGCAGAAGAAAAAATCCAATGCTCAGAGGACTGGTAAAGTCATTTTTCTACATTTTAAGATGCAATCTCCATCAGCACTCAGGCATTTTGTTGTATCTTTGTCTCTATTTTGCAGCGACTGATGAAGGGGTTTGAATGATCATTCAGAGACTCTCATCTGGCCTTTCCACAAAAGAGGGACTGATATCTCTAGGATCTCCTAAAAAAAAGGTTTTTTTGTGAAAAACACATATCCAACGACCACCGTTTAATATGAAAATCACATTTAAATGTACTACATATTACACATATGGCAATATTTAGTAATTCGTCATTCGTTTTTTAATTAGGACAATGATCAACAATATATTACTTAAATAACTCAAACTAAAGAAACTAAAACTAATAAATGAATATTAATAAAAACTCTTTAGATATACTTAAAAACTGATGAAAATTATAGAAACATAAAAAAAGAAGAAAAGAAACATGAAATACCTCAAATAAAAATCATACGAAAATAATAATGTCCAAACACCATGGTAATAACATGGGACTTTTTGTTTTTAAATATAGACTGATATAGTTGTCAAAAGCTAATTTATGCTCATGTCATGTGACCGGTTGTTTATAGCCTACAGTACTTTAAGCTTTTTGACTCTGCCTGCTGTATTTACGCATCGACATTCATAAAACTTGTGTTTTTTGTGATGAATAAAATCATGATGTTTTGCTTTTGTTGGTCACAGAGCTTATTTTCTGCAATAATCTAAAAGCCTATCAGTTACACTTTATTTTTATGTGTCCGTTACAGTATAATCATACATTTAAGTACAGAGTAATATTAATTAACTACATGTACTTTCTTATAGGGTTAGGATTAGGGATTTGTTTAGAGGTAGTTGCATGTAATTATGCATCATTTATAGTTATTACTATAGTAAATACATGTCACATGTAAAAAGGACACTGTACAATAAAATGTCACCGAAAAATCCTACTATTTTTTTGTGTCGAGAAAAGCAGAGTGATACAAACTTAGGCCGTGTGTCCACCAAAGCGTTTTTAAGCGGCTGAAAATGCTGGACGCTCTGAGACGCTTGAGAGCGTTTTTGCAGCGCTGCGTTTTTTCAGTTGAAACGATTCGTTGCTATGATACAGAATATCCGCAGCACAGTTTACTTGTAACTGATTTCGCAGATAATTTGTTTCATACTAAAAATTCATTTTTCATCCATTTTGTTCGGTTAGCTCTGCTGGTTGACGTCGTTGTACAGAAAGAATGTTGTGACAGTTGGTCGGTGTGGTATTAGTCCCGCCCCTCCTCTACTGTGATTGGACGGCTGTGTAAAAAGTGACAGTGATGAGCGCTGCGTTTTACCAAAAGTTGAACATTTTTCAACTCTCGGCGACCAGTAAAATGGCGTTTAAAAAACGCGGCGCTCCCATTGAAAACAATTAGAATTTACGCCAGGTGCGTGAAAAAACGCTTTGGTGGACACACAGCCTTATGGAATAGCCTGCAAAAATACACATTCACTGCACCACTCTATTTAATAACAATTAATTATTATTAATTGTTCATTGTTCTTTAAATTAGTATCATTATTATTTAATTGTTTATTCATGATAATTTATGCAATCAAAACTGTAGACATGACCATTAAAACAGATTAATAAATGTTAATTATTGCTTATTGTTATTTAATGTTAGCTATAGCATTATATAATCTTACTGTAAGCTATTATCTAGAATACAGATAAAATGGATAAAAAACAATCAACTGGAAGTGACCGACTTTCAGTATAATAGGAGATATTTAGTTGTAATGTGTCACAATGTGTGTCCTTTGCTTGCTAAAAGACGTTCAACAAAGTCCCTCGACTGTCACATAACTAGAGAAGCTTTGTATATGGCTTAGTTGTTTAGTGTGCAACTGCAATATAAAGAACGAGACTGAGTCTGTAATTGTGATGTTTCATTGATTGCGGGCCAGTGGAGCGCGTCCCCTAACTATTCTCTCTCTGGCCTCTGCATTAGCTCTTAGAATTGGATTTTGTTCATAACTTTAGTTTACGACCTGTACTACCAAGTCAGCAGAAATCAATTTTACTGCAATGTCTGTAAACATTTATATGCAGCTGGAAATTACACACCATAATCGCTGGCAGAAATTGTCTATGTGAGGGAAGGGGGAAAAAAAAGCGGTGTTTGAAATATAAAATCTGTTATTCTCAGTTATGCATTAAAATGATTCATATCACCTTTCGGTATCATAAAGATGTCCGTGAAACAGAAGAATGAACAATCACGCATCTTGCGTTCCTTGTTTGTGTGTGAAAAGACAGAGGTGAGTGATTATGATTCACCTCGCCGAAAAGCATTCTTCAACACAATTATCTGTAAACAGCCAATAGTGGCTGTCAGCAGTCAGATGAAGCGTCACGGCTAGACAGGCTAAGCTGCTTTGATGAGTCTAACGCTAACTTCCTCTCCTTCTGCAAAGGATTGTGGGTATGCAACTGCGATTTAGGCAAACAACGACAAGCGTGAGCAAACAAGATAAAGATTGGATGGATCTGGTGCAGTCGGAAGGATATAAGCTTCTGGGAACTCTTGAGGGAATTACTTTAGGTCAATGACAAGAATATCAACAAAACTTTGTCGTTATATGTCTTGTGAAAGCATTCATCGGTGTTAGTGTTTAGTATTATTGGTATACTATTATAGTTTTTTCTTAATATTTAAGATTTTTCTTAATGTAATATTTATTTTCTTCATAATGTTTAAGAAAAAAAAAAAGTTTTTTTTGGCCGGTAAATAATGGCGCAAACACCAGTACATTGACGAGCGCAAACCTTAGTAAATCACAGTGAATGATTCATGTAAATACTCTCCTCCCATAAATTTTGTATCTAAAGGGACAACTCATATAAATGCATATGCAATAAGGTCAGCCGCAAAAATAATCCTGTCCACGCCCTTTCAGCGCTAATTTTCGGAGTTACTGTACGGTAAGAAAATAATTTCCCTTACCAGGGAAATTAACATTTCTTAGAAAAAATTAATACTGAGCGTTCGCTGGACAATCAGGTAAGTTGATTGCAGTATTCATTCTGCTACATCAAGTTAATTCTATTAACTAATACATATATTTATAATTAATTATAACAAGTTATAATTAATTATTTAAATTTCCCTTGAGCTAATTTGCTACAAACTGATTACTTTTTTAAAATTTTTGGGTGAAATAACCCTTTGAAAGCTATATCCCACTCCTAACCAGTGAATTAATAGTTGTTTCATTGACTTCACTTGTTCATATAATCCTTAAAGAGAAAGCTAATGGTAAACAGATTAATACACATTTGTACACATTAGACACGACCACAACACATGATGTCAGCCGGATCCGGGCCGTTTCCAGACCAGATGGAGGACCTGTGCCTAGACACGACCACAACACATGATGTAGTCAGCCGGATCCGGGCCGTAACCAGATCAGATGGAGGACCTGTGCCTAGACACGACCACAACGCATGATGTAGTCAGCCGGATCCGAGCCGTATCCAGATCAGATGGAGGACCTGTGCCTAGACACGACCACAACACATGATGTAGTCAGCCGGATCCGAGCCGTATCCAGATCAGATGGAGGACCTGTGCCTAGACACGACCACAACACATGATGTAGTCAGCCGGATCCGAGCCGTATCCAGATCAGATGGAAGACCTGTGCCTAGACACGACCACAACACATGATGTAGTCAGCCGGATCCGAGCCGTATCCAGATCAGATGGAGGACCTGTGCCTAGACACGACCACAACACATGATGTAGTCAGCCGGATCCGGGCCGTATCCAGATCAGATGGAAGACCTGTGCCTAGACACGACCACAACACATGATGTAGTCAGCCGGATCCGGGCCGTATCCAGATCAGATGGAGGACCTGTGCCTAGACACGACCACAACACATGATGTAGTCAGCCGGATCCGGGCCGTATCCAGACCAGATGGAGGACCTGTGCCTAGACACTACCACAACGCATGATGTAGTCAGCCGGATCCGGGCCGTATCCAGATCAGATGGAGGACCTGTGCCTAGACACCACCACAACACATGATGTAGTCAGCCGGATCCGGGCCGTATCCAGATCAGATGGAGGACCTGTGCCTAGACACGACCACAACACATGATGTAGTCAGCCGGATCTGGGCCGTATACAGATCAGATGGAGGACCTGTAACTAGACATCCCCACAACGCATCATGTAGACAGCCGGATCGGGGCCGGATCCAGATCAGATGGAGGACTTGCGCCTAGACACCACCACAACGCATTCCTGAAGTGTAGCAGAGATTGTGTCGACAGATAGTCTAACCCTGTGAAGGCCTCATAGACATCGACATGTTTTTCCTCAACAAACCCGTCTCCATACCGGCGTGACTCCGATCTTCAACCAGATGGAACTGAATAATATTCTGAATGTCCCAATCCAATCTGACTTCTGACCTATAGTGCTGCCTGAATCATAATCATACACTGTTCGTTCGTTGGCCAGAGGAGAACTCATTCATTCATTCATTTTCAATAATTCAATGTAAATCACTCATAGTGTTCATAAGAACAGGCTTTTTTTTTCTTACATATGCTGTTTTTTCATTTCAATCAATTCAGAGTCTGTTATAGCTCACAGAGTCTACAATGGAAGATGGGATTTGTGCCACCCAGGAAGTTGGACAGGAGGAAACCTGCGGTGGAAATCAATGAGTCAGAGGATTAAACAGTTGCATCAGGTTTATCTGCCTTTAGGGGTGAAGGAAACTTAAGACTGGAGGGAAATTTAATTTGTGGTGCACCAGAGTTTGGGCATTTCTTTTTTTTTAAAGGAGCACCATATTAGTTCAAAGTCTAAGGGTACGTTTGCACGACAACAATGTAGTAAAACCGGAAAAGTTTTTCCTTTGCGTTTTTCACGTACAGACGACAACGTTGTTAAATGTTCCTCGTTCACACGGATCCACAAAACAACTTCAAACGCTGTATTATTCATGCCAGGCCAGTAGGTGGCGATGTCACTTTGTAAAGAAACACTCCGCGCCTGTAGACTGAACACGTAACACACATGTGAAAAACTGATAATTGTTCTTGTTACATTAAATCTGATGTATTTTTTTTTTTGCATTATTTAATGCATGATAATGTCTATGGTTTATTAAAAAAACTTGTATTGTTAGTAAATATATCCAGTAACAGTTAACAATATAACAGTATAACAATAATATCCTTTTAACATTAGTTAACTACAATAGTTAGCATGAACTAACAATGAAAAATACTGTAACAAATGTATTGAAATGTTAATGTTAGTTAATGCAGTAATTAATGGGACATTATTGTAAAGTGTTACCATAATTCCTTTTAATATCACACTTATTAGAGACTATACTACTAATAATAATTCTTAAAATAACCATTTTCAAAGAAACACTTTTTTTTAGGTTACAAATGACTATTATTTAAGTTTAATGCCTAGGTTGATGCCTGATATGTTTCTGTGTTCATACTCATAAACTTCTTTACTGACATTATTCATAAATGATGACTACTTGTGTCTTTTTTTATTAACGCAACATTCATTGTTCACATGAGGAAGCAGAAGTATAATATTGTTTAAGAAATTGTCAGTAATACCCAGCTAAATCCTTCATTAGGATAATTGACTATGACAATCATTTATTATCATATCATATTCATAATATTCAGGCCTATTTATATTAATAGTCTTTCCTTTTATGATAATGATGACTACAAAAAAATATGGTAATGCTTCATTTTACAGTCCTGTTTCCCATGTACATACTATGTACTTATTATAGTAATTACAATAACTGGGTAATAACTAGGTACTAACCTTGAACCTACCCCTAAACCTACCCTTAACCAATGTACTTTCCTTATATTACCCAGTACTTTCTAGGTAAGTACACTGTAAGTACTGTACTGTAAAATGAAGCGTTTCCAAAACTATGTAGGCTATTATAAGTTGGGTGAGATTTTAGTACTTTGGCAGTAGCCTACTGGGATTTATATACCATGATATTTACATGGTAGGTTCATGTCCAAAACACCGCGGTAATTATATGGTAGTTTTGGTACTTTTTTGTATGTGTACCTGTAAAGAATGTAGGTGAGTATATCTTTAGAAACACACTGACCTCAGGGTGTTTACACGAAAACGATATGCTTAAAACGGAGAAGTTTTTCCTTTGAGTTTTCTGTGTACAGAGGACACCATTGTCAAAACGATCCCTCTTCACACGGATCCACGAAAACGACTAAAAACGCTGTATTCTGCTCCCCGGCCATTAGATGGCGATGAAACACTTTAGACTGAACGCGTAACGCGCATGTGCATGACGTCATCGCCTTCAGAGATTCGTGTTTTTGTTGTTTACATGTAGAGAGTTTCAAAAAACTTGCACTTTGAAACCAAGGGGTCAATCCGCCATTGTAGCAGAACTTCACCTGCTTTTAGCATTGTATTGACTCCCATTCATTTTGGCGTCACTTTGACAGCGAATAACTTTACATCTGAGGCGTCCAACGACTTTATTTGTCCATTATTTATTTCTAAAGAAACACGACAATGTATAAAATGCTCCATTACTTTGTATCTTACGTTATGGCCCCGTAAAAGCTGTTTTTGTGAAAACAGGCTAACGATTGTGTCATAACCACGCGACTCTCTGTCGCACAATAGAGACATTACCATATAGACAGGAGGAGAAGCTCGCGGGTAATCTTTTACTGTCAATGAGCCAATCGGGGGACATAGATGCATAAAGTCAAGGGAGAAGCCCATAGATAGAGTTCATAAAAGCAACGGGACAAAATATTTCAACAATGTGTTTGATGAATTAGGCTATTCAGATTTGTCTTGGCACAGCTACTAGAAGATTTACAACTGTCAGACTGTCGTCAAGCTCAGTTTGAGCCTGCGCAGTCGCTCAGCCATCAGACAGGAAGTGCAATAATCGGGCTTCAGTCTTCTCCGTTGAAATCAATGGGGTCGCTGTGTACATTTCTTTTACTGTCCATGTTTGAAACCCGTTCTCAGGCACACAAAACGCCGTTGTCGTGTAAATGAACGGACTACATTTCTTGTTGAAAACGGTGTCGTGTAAACAGCCCATCAGTAATGTCACACTGACACATGTCTTTGAAGCGTTCTAAATACTCGTGACGCAATTCTCTCTCGACTCGAGCGCCACCCAATTCTCGCGAGGGATTTTACATGTCTGCTACTATCGCAAACTCGAAGCAGCATCCGTACTAAGTAGACCTTAAAAGCCCCAGTGTAAAGGGCTGTGGTGGATGGGTGCAGCGAGGGCCAAGAGGGTCCGACTTCCGGCTTACAATTCAGGTTAGTCAGAGTTAATCACAGGTAAAAACAATATATTACTACCAGGGACAAACAAATGCGTAGATCTATGTGATGACAATCAAACACAGACACACACACACACACACACACACACACACACACACACACACACACACACACACACACACACACACACACACACACACACACACACACACACACACACACACACACACACACACACACACACTTATAAAGTAAATAAACTCTGACCTGGAGTGGTATTTTCTTGTGTTGTTCGACAACTTAATCATACTTAAACTGAAGTTACTTATAAACTGATTACTGCATAATCATACACCAGTTGTGTGAAGTGTGTGTGCAGAATAAAGACCTTCATAGATAGGCTGTGTCCTGTGTATTTGTATTAGTGTATAAACTCTAGCCAGTAGGGGGCAGTATGTGAATGGTTTATAATTGGAGGGAATGCCGGTAGTAAAAGGCACATAAACCATGTGAGCCTGTGGCTTGATCATGTAACATTGTGATTTAACTATTTTTGCTTACTGTCATGTTGTATAAATTCAACTCAGCTTCTCGTAGTTTGAATGATCTTGCTAGAGCTGGTATGATATTTTATAAAACTTTCATTATGCAAGTGCCTCTTTGTATTTTATGTCTGTGTGGCACTTCTATCATTACTCAGTTCTTTGCAGAGCCATAAAAGCAAATTCTCATTTTATCCACTTTGTGGATGAAGGAAATGAGAAAAAAAAATGCATGCATCCTTTGCTCTTTCTGGCTGTAGTTACTCTTGCCTTGATTACTTTTTATTAATTTTATTTAAAAAAATAAAATAAAATAAAATCTCTCAAAAATGAAAAATATTAAATACAATGTATTTATTTGTCCCCTTTGAAAATACCTTTTTTTCTTCTTCTTATAATTGAAACATCGTCAATACCAATTCCAATTATTTTGAGTTTCTAAAAATACATCAGCCAAAAATTAAAAGTTAATCACAATTTTTTCCTGATGTCATTTCAAATCTATATTTTTCTTTGGAAAATACCAGTATTTTTTATTTTATCATACGATTGACCCATGCAACTTGTGTAAAATATTCCAATTTTATTTTATTTTATTTTATTTTATTTTATTTTATTTTTCACCTTCATGTCATTTTCTTGGAAAATACCAGCCATTTTTTCTTTTATAATAAACTTGATCAATACAACTTTTTTTTAAATATTCCAACTTTTTTATTTTTATTTTATTTAGGTTTGTATGATTAAGACATCACCCAAAAATTAAAAAAAAACTATTTTTATTCACCCTTATGTCATTTCAATATATTAATTTCATGTCCATTTCACTCATATTAATTTATATATATTATAAATGAATTATATATAGTTTCTCTTTGCTTTTTTTGTGTGTGCAAAAATACCATGCAGTCATTTTTTTTTCTTTTAAACTTGGTCCAAACAACTTGTGTAAAATACATTTTATTTTACTGTTATTTTTTTATTATAACTTTCATTTTATTATCAAACGAGTAGTCTATATGACTTTTGCGAAATATTCCAAAGAAAATGTATGCAAAAAAATAAATAAATCATAATAAAAAATTATTATAATAATTGTTGTGCCATCAGGACAGATGCAGAAAATAATTATTAATTTATATATATATATATATATATATATATATATATATATATATATATATATATATATATATATATATAACAGCACACTCCCTATTGCATTTCTCTGATGATCTGCTTATAAAGATCGAAATTGCCAAGTGCCTCTAAACTACTTTAGCAAAGAGTTACCTGGGGAAAACGTACCGGCAGAATGACATTGAGTCCGGCCACATTCATTATTTTCCATTTGAGAAAAGGAATTTTTAATTAATTTTACTGAATGAAACACATTCTCAATATCTGAAAAGGTCTTAGGAAACCCATGTTTCCAGTTCTACTACTGTATAACCCCCCCACACAAAGCTCCCTGTGCCTGTGACAGCCTGCATGTTGCCTCAAGTAAGACTCAAATTAATGACCTTTGGAATCGGAGTTGAGCATGCTAGCCTGCGAGTTAAAGGCCAAGCCTAAAGCTGTGTAGTTGGACTGCGGTTTGATCCTCAAAGGACTCAAATTTGCCGTGACAGCCCAGACAGCATAACTGATGAACCAGCCTCACTCCATTACTACCGCCAGAGAAAGAAAGTCCACGACTATAGACTGAGAGGCCTTTTGTAGCGTAATCCACCTCTAATGTAACCTGATTCAGTGGTTATTTCACCGCTTGTGCAGATTTTCAGAGTGATTGTGCTATTTAGGTGGTGGAGTTTCTCCAAACCACTGGCTGGCTTAAAAAAAAAAAAAGGTGGATAAGCTCCATCCGGATGAGAAGGGACATCAGTCGCACTTTGAAGGAGGTTCGTTCCACTGAGAGGTAAAGTCATCCACTATTAAGATCTCATCAACATACTATAAATGTACAACAACAAAAAAGTCAACGTAAAATCAAAATGGACCATTCATTTTCTTCATACGCATTTCTGGTCTAATTTTCCCATTGAATATCCTATTTGAATTGGAAATACATCACATTACGGAAGTATAAAATGGGTCGCAAATGGCGTTTCATATTGTCTTGAAGTTTCAGAGAACTGCATCTGAGTTACTTAAATTAATAAAAAAGCAATACGCCCATATGTTACAGTGATTTTACCATGGTAAATAGGTGTTGTTAGGCACAGTATTATATGTTTTAGGTACCTTGAAGTATATCAAAATTTAAAGTTTATGGATTTCAGTTCTTGTCAGTTAGCTTTCGATGCTAGCATCCTAATGAAAAAAAGAATCTTTTTTTTTTTTCAGATATACACAATTTTGTCTTTTTAGAAAAATAAATAGACAACCTTACCCATGATTCATCTTGTGTGTCGGGGCTTATACATGTTTTATGTCTAAAGAAATTCTTTTTAAAAGTCCTTCAGTTTGTTCCGCCTCAAATTCCTTTTTCAACAGGTTTAAGTATATAATTGGAAAAAAAAAATGGCCTATTCCAAGAACGTTTTGCTAACGTTCCCGTTAGGTTATGAAAATTGTGTGTTTCTCCGTTATATGAATGTTAAGGGACATGTTTTTAAACATTATAGGAATGTTACTTTTAAAATGCTCTCTGAATGTTCTGAAACAAGTAACGTAAAAAAACGTAAGACGAATAGTCCAACTAAAACATTTTAGAAAAAAAAAACGTTCCTTGATTCGTTTTTGTGCTAATGTTTTGAGAACATTATTGAAGACCAGATAACTTTGAAAAAAAAACCCAACATATTAATGTTACTGTAAGAATGTTTGCTCATAACTTTGAGAGAACCATGCCAGAACTTTAGCTATACATTAGTGTTCCCTGTTAGCTGGGGTGGCGGGTAATCGCTAACTGTTAGCCATTAGCTGTAGCGTTTACTAACGGCCTGCTGCATTACTTTAGAAATATAATGAACTGAAATGTGTCGCAGGCTATTTTACAACGTCTTCAAACGATTTGAGGTTTATAATAGCAGAATAATCCACAAATTCAGGTTGCCGTGAAAGTATTTACCAGCTATTTCTTATTAAAATCACTTAGCGTGTTTTACTTTGAAAGACGAACACTGAGCTGTGCTTTAGTTTGATTAGAAGCACCCGAGGCCAAAGCTTTATGATCACTAGTATATCTCAATGATATCCGCTTTGAACCTTCTTTTAGCTGCAATTACCTGATCTGTCCTTTACTGTTAATTAGCATCATTCGGTTTTTTCCACATGAAGCCCGGGGGTGTTTTCACTACAGCTGCCCATTCACTTAAAATTCTCTTTAAAGGGTGAACAAATTGATGCAAAATATGATAATGTGATATTTCTGCAGATCCCTTGATGTAAAACATTTTACTCGTGTATTTATGAGTGTAATTGTACCTCAATTTCAGTCCTGAACCTTGGGAAAGACATACTTTAGCTAATCCCTCATTAATGCGTGTATCAACAGCAGGGTTGCAAGACACTCAGAGGTCACACTTGCCCACACAAGGGCTGGAATCGCAGAGATGGAGCGACTTGTTCCCGAACACGAATCCCCACACATAAATAAATCCTTTTAGATTTAATGAGCTCTGCAGGGGAAAATGTAAAAATGTTTGGACATCTTCCACGTTGGAGTAATCTTTGTTTTCCCCCCCATACCTTCATCAAAAAGTGAGAGACGGTGAATGTGAAAAGGCAAATAATTGCTGTTGAAAATGATTGCATTGCATTGCAATTTGTTTTTCTTGAAAGACAGGCACTTCACAGGCACAAGTAAATGTACCCAGATTTTTAAAACGAAGACTTGTTTATTCAGTACGAAATCATGTGTACTTAAAAAATGCTAATCATTTTTATTATCTTCGTACGAAACTTCATATTGTATGAACTTCATATTCATATTTTTTGTTATTTTGCTATGTTATTAAAAGTGATTAATCTGATTAGTTAATCCGTTTTTAATTTCATGTTTATTTGTATATTAATATATTTGTATATATAAATGTGCAATTTGTACTGCAACTATGCATTGATTGGCATATAACCATCTTAAAAATAAAATTTTACATTTATTTTTGTATTACAAAAAAGAAAAGTAACCATTTATATTATTATTTATTATCAATATTTATAAATTAAATTATCTGTAGAAAAATAATAGTTATTTTGCATTATATATATATATATATATATATATATATATATATATATATATATATATATATATCATAATATATCAATGTGCTATACACTCAATCTTTCTGAACTGGAAGTAAAATAAGTTATTTTATTTTTTTTACACCAAAATTGATTAAAATGCTAAATAAACATGCCTATATCCAATAACCTGACACCACTCCCTGAATTCAACATGCAATGAATGAGGTCATGTAACGAGGATAATGAGGTCAACATATACTGCCATTTTAAAATGTTGATTTTCATATTGCATTCAATTTCACATGCTTTTTACAAAATATCCAAGTATGTTGTATATACTGTGCAGTATGCAGTGTACACTAATATTCCAGACATAGGACTCGTTAAAAACGAGTAGGCAGTACACATTAAATAGTATTCAGCAAGACTCTTCTGACAGAATGCGTATGTTGCATGAATACGGTCGTGTGTGTGTGTGTATTCGTGGTTTTCTGGAACTCATATATCTAAGATGAGAGGTCTGGAGGCTATCTACTATCTAGCATAAGTTTGTCTAGTTTAAGTGGCTTTAAGTAAGACAGATGATCCTGTGGTGCCGGTATCTATCGAGTAGATTGTTCTTCTATTCCCTAATTCTCTCTTTCCCCCCCCCGAAGCGGAGTTCACACTCAGTAGTTGTCTGTCACCTCATCGCAGAGGAGAGACGCGTCTCCTAATGGAGTTACAGAGCTCCTATCAACCGTGTCCTTGTGCTCTTGATTTTAAATGACCATCATTCACCAAACATTTATGGCTTCATGCAATTACATTTTATTGGGGGGAAATGCTGTGTTCGGATTATTAAAGGAATAGTTCATCCAAAAATGTCATTGTAAACAGTTCCAATAAAAGGACGAAGAAGTCAGAGTGGCAAACGGTCCAAGTGATTTATTAATGTCCAAAATCAACAGAGACTCTCTGCCACGCACAACAGGCAAACCCACAATAATCTTTCCTAGTGGAAAAGTGTCTCTCTTCTCTTCCCAGGTCTCCGGGTTGCTTATATCCCATCTCTCGGCCATTTACTGGAATTCGAGACAGAGGTTAATCATCATTTACTTGACCCACTTATGACTGCTCGTCTCTGTACTCATTCTCCCACTGCAGACTTTACCACGCCACAGTTATGCTTATTAGATACTATTATATAGTTGAATTTAAGAATCATATCAGTGATTTGAAGCAATCTGATTATTTTAACAAGTGAAAATGTTGATTGCCAGCCTTATAAGGTATTCCCTTTCGTATGGGAACTCTCACTGCATCCTAGGATGCAATGGGGAGTGCGTGATTAACAACCCCCACCCAACACCCCCCAAGACCACCCCCCAGAACCAGCTCAGTGGAAATCACAGATTTTGCAGTTCATGTCAATCATGATATGAAACTAAGTATGTACTGTATATATGAAAATACCTGTGTGCATGCAATTTACTTGCCTTATATATACAGTAGCCTATATACACTGTGTGTGTGTGTATATATCTATATATATATATATCTATACATGACTGACTGACTATATACACATCTATACCCCCCCCCCCCCCCCCCAGCCCAAATAAACTCATAATAAGCTGCTTACTGATAGGAAGTAAGGTACAGTAGTTGTTGTAGTGGTTATGTTTATATATATATATATATATACACTGCCGTTCAAAAGTTTGGGGATCGGTACGATTTTTAATGTTTTTAAAAGAAGTCACTTATGATCACCAATGCTGTATTTATTTCAATAAAAATACAACAAAAACAGTAATATTGTGAAATATTATTACAGTTTAAAATGACTGTTTTCGATTTGAATATATTTTAAAATGTAATTTATTCCTGTGATCAAAGCTGAATTTTCAGCATCACTACTCCAGTCTTCAGTGTCACATGATCCTTCTAATATGATGATTTGATGCTCAAGAAACATTTATGATTATTATCAATGTTGAAAACAGTTGCGGACCATTTTTTTAGGATTATGTGATGAACAGAAAGTTAAAAACAACAGTAAAGACATTTATAATGTTACAAAAGAGTATATTTCAGATAAATGATGTTCTTTGAACTTTCTATTCATCAAAGAATCCAGAAATAAAAATGTAAATAACTGTTTTCAACATTGATAATTGATGAATAAATCCCTCACATTTCTACCAATGTTTGCAGGAGTAAACAGCTCAAAGGTTTATTGCCTATTTATAGATACTCCGATTTAGAAAGTGAATGAATGCAGCATAATGTGGTTGAGCATGAAGAGTCTGAATAGAAAATTATTTACGGTAGAACATCTGAGAACACTTTCTGAGGTTGTGCAATCAAAACCCATACCGTCATCCATTCATACTGCAGATGGTGTCATCCATGTTACTTTGATGTGACAGTTTCAGGATAATTTTGCAGAAAATACTTTCAGTTATGACAACAAATCAAAACAAACAACATGCTTTCAGTCACATATATTAACGGATTGCTAACATAAAGTCTGGCTGTTTATGGAGTGAAATTACTTTAAAAAAAGGATTGTGACAAGTCCATTTAGTATAGAAAACTAGGATGGTTTATGTAGGACACACATTGGTAATCAGAACTTTAAATACTTAAAAAAACTGATTTGTGTGATGCTGTTATTTTCTAGCAATGAACATAAATTAACATTAAATGGACCATTTATAATGTGAACTGAGTAACAGTTTTTTTTAAACATTTAAATAAAGCTGGCCATAGGGGCTAGTGTGGGACCAAATGTTAGTTTATTAGTTAGTTAGTTATTGCAAAACTTATATTTCCCCTAAATTGAACTAAAATATTTGTTGGATCACTTTTTCTTAACAGGGTGAGCAGGATGAAAGCAGTCAAAAGTACAATTCGTCTAAAAATAAGAACATAGAATGAGATTAATTACATTTACTTTGTACTTTTTACTTTGTTTTTCCTTGTACTTTCTTCCTTTCTACCATGTCCAAATGATGTTACTTTACAGGTGTTAAAATATTTAGTAATGTTTTAACAGGAAAAATAATGTGGTAAGAGGGTTGAATGCATAATGTTGACACAGCTGAAATATTATTTTTATGCATAGTGACACAGCTAAATATTATGTTTCTGATACTTTCCAAATTATGTTTTTTGGGTGTCACAATAAAGGTAAAAAATTGTGGTAAGGTTGAACATGTAAAGTCAAATCTCTGACTGCATTAGCTGTTAATTTAAAGAAAATGTCATATTATGGCATGAATGTTATGCCAATCCGATACCCTATATATAATGGTGTGTGTATGTATATATATATATATATATATATATATATATATATATATATATATATATATATATATATATATATATTAAGATACATATACATTTAAAATACAGTCACAATACAGTTTTGAGTTTTGACGCACGTAGACATAAAGAATCCGCGTATGAATCTAAACAATGGTGACAATCAACAAAAAGCTTTTTTTGTGACTTCAGTAGCTTGTTTTGTGACAGTCAGAGTTGATCTATTTATCTGAATAGTGTGTCAATTGTCAATTGCCATTGTTGAGATGCATATGATAATGTCTGTCTACAATATTGTCAAAATATTTTCAACAAAAAAAATCAAAGCACTGCATGATTTTATGCAGTAGTATTGTAAGGCTACAATAAACTTTGTGAAATTAACAACTCACATTATAAAATTAAATAATTTAATCAAAGATTAGACTCTGGGTAGTATCAGTGAATCATGTCACTTTGTGATAATTATATCATAACCAATAAGTAGCCAAAATCATCAGATTTCTCCTGCACTTATTTGTCATAACAGATGTGCTTTAGAAATACACAGTTAAAGCAGCCAAAGAAAAGGTAATGTTAAAGAGTCAAGAGTTCAACTAAAGCAAACACTGATCATCATAATGGTGACTTTAAAATGTATTATTTTTAATGAAACATCAACATCTAAATCTCTGTTAATTCTCCATAAGAACTTTTGTATGAAAAAAATAAAGGGTTGAAAACCCTCTTTAGTGCAAAACTACTTCCTACCGTTGACATTTTAAAAGTTGAGCCCGAGTCTTCATTACTAATTCTAAAACGTCACTTTAGACCTAGTAATGAAATAATTGTATTATGTTATTATGAGTACCGTGTTATGGTATTATGAGAGAGAGATAGACTAAACAAGTGTATTACCTGTATCTGATATAGCATTAATTCTTCAGGTCGATGTCCATAACATTATATCTATTATAAAAAAAATAATTTCGAATGTCCTCTGAGGAAAGTCATATCTTTGAATTTTTCCTTTTAAAGTTAAGGAGATTTCCCAGAACAGCGCTAAAACAGCTTCCTTGTTTACAATCAGTCCCTTTCAATTTACTGACTCACTCTAAAAGACAGTCTTTGCCGCCATCTAATGCTGTAATAATGTAACTTTCACTGAAGTCCATATCACGATCACTAACAGACCATTTCTCAATACCAAATATGGCATATTATTTATATAAAATAATATTTATTGAACAATAATGTTAAATTAACAACAATATTCTTTATAGAAGACAATAAGAAATAAACACAAGCAAACAATTCAGTCAAACGTACTAAAGTAGTACAAAATAAAGCTGTTCTGTGCGGATACATGTGCGCTGAACAGCCGCTGACGGCCTGGAGCTTGATCTCCGAAAATGTCTAAACAAATTGTAAAAGAGGCGCTATGTTTATATATATGACTCACTTATTTGAGGTCTAAAAACAAAAAAAAACATGTGATTTGTGCCTTTAATCAGGGGCGCCGCAGGTGTTTCTATGTCTTTAAAAGAACGTCATGGACATTAAACCTGCAAAGAGACACACAAAAAAAGTTATTTGTATTTTATTAGACGACATAATTCAAAAAGATTTACATCCCTCCAAAGACTCATAAATACAATGGAAAGTCTACACAAAAAGAGAATAAGAGAATAAATGGTCACGCTGTGATCTGGCTGGTGAGGAGAACATTGTATTCTTTTCTCTGATTGCCTCACAACAACTGCGAAACAGCATTATTGTTGGATTTTTTTATTTGTTTTCTTATTTGATTTGTTTTTTTTTTCTTTTTCTATAGTTCCTCTGTAATCTTGACTGATACATTAACTTCTCCATCGTAACACTGATCATACTGAGGGAAAAGAAACGTAATTTAGTTTCAGAAGCATGGAAGTCTACTTTACAGAGAGCAAAATCTCCAGAGGAACAGAATAAAGGTCATTCCTTTTTAGATTTAGAAGCGGGTACACATTGTACAGGAGTCAAATGGAAAAAACATGTCCTTGACCTCAGAATCTGATGTATGCCTTTGCACGGTCTGTACGGATGAGGGAACAGGATGCAGTGGCAACTTGATTTAATTCTGCTCTAGCGTTCTGTGGTTATGAACGCAATACAAAAGACATTTCAGAGGTCACTCTACACAGCAAAAAAAGACAGCAAAAATTTAATTAATTAAAATTTTTTTTTATTATATTAGATTGCATTATTAAGGCTCATTTTAAAATAATACTTCTTGTTAGCAAAAAGTATTAATTACGGTAACTTGTAGTTTACGGTAAAAATATTTTTTTATATTGTAGTATTTACATAGTAATGTTTATTCTTATTTTTGTTATTACACTGTACAAAAAATATGATCTATAAGTTATGACAACATATGATTTTACATCGCTTTAACTAAGTTAAAACTTAGTTTAACTTTCAACTTTTTTAAAAGTCACACAATATTCAACTATTTTTTAAAAGTCAGTTTAATGGAATTTAAGTTGAAATGACTGAAACATCCAAGTTGACTGTCCTTAAAAATCTAATTTTTTTATTTAAAAAAATTTTACAAAAAAATTATAGTTATGGTTTTCTATGTACTGTTCTATGTATTATTTGTATGCACATGTGAGTGTTTTGTTACATTTTTTTGTTTGGTAGTTTAGTAAATTTACTGTAAATTTGACTATTTTCACAAGTTGCCACATTTGCATTAAACCATTGGTTTACTGTAAACTTTACTGTAAATATTCAAAATAATAATGACAGTAAATATAATATAAACAATATAAATAATAAAAAGTGAAAATGCCTCTAAGTTATAACGTTTCATGCTTTTCAATTGTTATAATGGGATTTTACAATATTGTACAATATTTTTCCATTTTTGTCTTGTGTGTACCTTTGTCATTTCCTGTCTTGTGCCATGTTTTGTAGTCTTTGTAGTTTTTCATGTTGATTCGTGTCCCCAGGTGTATCTTGTTTCCTCATTTCCTAGTTAAGTTTGTTTGCTCCTGTGTATTTATATCCCTTGTGTTTCACTTGCTACTTTATCAGTTGTTGTACATGTATTGGTTGCTTTTGTTTCTGTGATCCTTGTGGTTTGTTCCTTGAGCTCTGTTTTACCGGTTTGTGTTACTTTATTAAAAATCCTGCGCTTAGATCCTCACCTTCGCCTGCTTTCCTCAGCACGTTACACACATTCTTAAAATGTAGCAAAATCGAATTCACAAAGCAAGTTCTCCAGAGTTCTTGCAAGGTAAACTAGTTATGGGTTTTATTTTAAAGTTACTGTTTTGTTGTAAGACTCTCAGTCTGTGTCTAGAAAAACATCTGAAAAGAAGAGAATAACTTTGAGAAGGCTATTGCTGCAGTCCATGTGCACATCCCCAGTGAATACCTCCTAATTAGACACGACCCAGACCCAGGACAAGAGCATCTTTCCCTATACCTCTGTAAAGTCCTCTGAGACTTCATGACACGCGTGAAAATATCCATCCGTTTCTAATGCCCTGACAGGAATTATGATCCAGTCCACCTGGCCCTGTGTTCAGCAGTTATAACCACACACCAAAAGCTTCCAGAAGTCATAATTTTGCACAGCTGCGTGGCTCGTCAATAATTTTTAGCACTTATTTTGGCGCACGGCATTATAAAATGTGCACCGCACTGCACTTTGGTGGGGAAATAGGACTTTTATCAAATGATGAATCCTTGGAAACTGAAATACTGAAGAAGAAATAGACAAGAATGTGACTCAGAAATGAACAAAAGGTGTTTGTTGTCATGTTTATGTCACTTTTATGGTCGCATGGGTTTTTCAGAGCCCAAAGGCAAAGTATTTAATGTGTTACAGCATTAATGTGAGTCCCTTTTACAAATCCCGACACATTTTTAAAGCATTTAATGTTTCTTCCTCAAATATATAGATATATGATACAACATATATTTATTTAGTCTTCTTTTCCAGTACAATATTTACACATCCATTAAAAGAATACATTTACTTAAAGCAACTGTTAACAGTGTGGAAAATAAATTGTTTGAGAATATAAATTGATTTTTGTTTTTTTTAAACATAAACCTCTCTACAGGTTAAATAAGATCTATGCTTAATGGGGCAATACAAATATGCTTAATATTTCAGTGTACTTTCCATAGTCATCATTAACAAATATTGTGTATCAAAACTAATTTTGAAGCGATCCTAATATTATAATCATTTATTATATAGCTTGCATCCCAAGCTTTGCTTACCGGCCGTTTAGTGAATTTAAACTGATTTACCACTCGAGTGATCACAGTTCCTGGACGTGAGAAACGCTTTTTCCGTTTAGAAAATTAAAACAATGATATGATCATTTCAGGGTAATTCAAATGCAGCAAAAAAAGACAGCTCTCATAAATCATCTTAAAGTATTAGCATCATCCTTTCTGGAATACTACTACTACTACCAATAATAATAGCTCACTGTTTAATTATTAATCACAGATGAATGCAATGCAACAATTAGGAATTATGAAAAACGGTATAAAAAAATAAAAATGTTATTATATTAAATAAATAATAATTACATATACAAATGAATTTAAATGGTTTGATTGAATTTTTGAAGATTTTCAAATTCAGAAGGGGTGTCTCAAATGAATAGATGGAGTTTGATTTCCGTGAAATCTGTTCTGCATGATCCTCTTGTTCATTAACATTGTCAGGGTCTGCAATCGCGCTCGAAATGGATTGAAATTGACCATTAATATTTACACTAGAGCAGAACTCGGGGTTATGACGGGATGGGACATTTTCTGAACACATGCTACTGTAAGCACTGCCAATCACAACACACTGGGCCAGCTAACCAATCACAGCACATTATGTATTTCAGAAGGAGGGGCTTCATCGGAAACTATGCGTTCAGGCCAGACTGGGGAGAGAGTAGCTTTAATAATGTAAAATGTGTGAAAAGTAATGCTTTTTTTTGAACAATCAAGCATGAAAACATTCTTGTACACCCCAAAAAAACTAAACTTTGTGAAAGGGCATAATAGGACCCCTTTAAAATGTCTTTTAAGTTCCACATTAGAAAGAAAATCATAGGACTTTGGAATGAACAGAGGGCGAGTAAAAGATTTTAAATAAAATATCCATTTTTGGGTGAACTATTCCTTTAAGAGTACTCTTATTATATAAAAGTATGCATACATGTCAGTGGTATTATCTATGGAGCACCTAAAGGGTGATGAAAAAAAATAATGAAATGGGAGGAAAAAAATTTATTCCAATGCTTTCGCAAAATTGTTGCCTTACACAGAGAAACTTTGCATTTGCACCCAAAACTTTGCGTTCCCCAGACAAATGTAGCATTCCCTCGCAAAACGTCCCGGGTTACGTATGTAACCCTAGTTCCCCGAAGGGACGGACGCTGCGTGTAATCGCAGTGGGAACGCCCCCCAGCGTAGCGCGTCTGAAGCATGAATGAAATCAGTCAATGGAGCGTCACAGCGGGTGACGTCACCGACCAGGAAGCTATAAATATCCCCTGAATACACAAGCCACCAGCTTCTAATGTTACTGAAGCAAGCGATCCAAGGGGATGCCGAGAGTATGGCAGGACACGCAGCGTCCGTCCCTTCGGGGAACTAGGGTTACATACGTAACCCGGGACGTTCCCCTTCAGGGACTACCGCTGCGTGTAATCGCAGTGGGAACGCAATACCCACATCCCCATACGACCAAATCCCCGTCGTGTGTCATAAGGAGACACAAGCCGACGAGAGAACCTGAGCCCCGGGAGTGGAGCTAAGGTCAAGGGAATAAAATCTGACGAAAGTGTGCGGTGAGGACCAGCCTGCCGCATCACAAACGTCCTGAAGAGAAGCTCCTGAAAGAAGAGCTGTAGAAGCAGCCATACTCCGGGTGGAATGAGCCCTTACAGCCAAAGGTGAAGGCTGATGGGCCGAACCGTAAGCAAGCGAGATGGCCTCGACCACCCACTTGCTCATCCTTTGCTTAGATGCTGGACACCCCTTCTTAGGTGACCCAAAACAGACAAACAATTGTTCTGATTTCCTCCACAGGGCAGCTCTGTGGACATACGCATCTAAAGCCCTAACAGGACACAGCAAATTAAGTTTCTCCTGGTCTGACGTCAAAAAAGGCGGAGGACAGAAAGCCTGCAGAACTATAGGTCTAACCGAAGTGGTTGGTACCTTAGGAACATACCCTGGTCTCGGACAGAGAAAAGCTTTTACCATACCAGGAGCAAATTCCAGGCACGAGGGAGCCACCGAAAGTGCTTGAATATCTCCAATTCTTTTTAGAGACGAGACAGCAAGAAGAAGGATAGTCTTTAGTGTAAGGAACTTTTCCGAAACTTCCTCGATGGGCTCGAAAGGATTTAGGGAGAGACCTTCCAAGACGATGGCCAGATCCCAAGCTGGTACCCTCGTGCGGACTGCAGGCCTCAGCCTCAAGGCGCCACGAAGGAAGCGAGATACAAGTGGGTGTCTCCCGAGAGAACCTCCACTCGAAGGGTCGTGGTAAGCAGCTAAGGCCGCCACATACACCTTCAGTGTTGAGTGAGATAACCCTGTGGAGAGCCGGTCCTGCAGGAAATCCAGCACTGTACCAACCGGGCAGTTAACTGGGTCCTGCTGGCGCTCTCCACACCAAGAGGTGAAAAGTTTCCACCTCGCGGCATATAACTTCCTTGTGGCGGGAGCTCTGGATTGGAGGATGGTCTCAACGACCTCAGTCGAGAGACCAGAATCTATGAGCTGGGCCCCCTCAGAGGCCAAGCCCACAGCCTCCATAGTTCTGGGCGGGGGTGAAAGATCGACCCACTCGCCTGAGAGAGTAGATCTCTCCTGATCGGTATCTCTAGGGGAGAGCCGTCGAGGAGAGACACTAGGTCCGCAAACCATACTCGGGCCGGCCAGAACGGGGCTATTAGCAGAAGACTGAGCCCGTCCCGGCGAACCCTCTCCAGAACTCCCGGGAGCAGAGCGATCGGGGGAAAAGCGTACAGACGTGACCTCGGCCACGGATGTACCATCGCGTCCAACCCCAGTGGGGCTGGCAGGCTGAGAGAGAACCACAGTGGACAATGTGATGTCTCTCTGGAAGCAAATAGATCTACCTCGGCACGACCGAAATGTTCCCATAGGAGCTCCACCACCTCTGGGTGAAGACTCCATTCCCCGGGCCTCGGCCCCTGCCTCGACAGGATGTCTGCCCCCTGATTTAAGTACCCTGGGAGATAAATAGCTCTCAAAGAAAGAATTCTCCCCTGGGACCATAGGAGAATCTGACGTGCCAGTTTGTAAAGTGGGCGAGAACGCAGACCCCCCTGATGGTTGATATAAGAGACCACCGATGTGTTGTCTGTTCGAACAAGAACATGGTGGCCCCTTAGGTCTGGGAGGAAGTGTTTCAGAGCCTGAAACACTGCCAACATCTCTAGACAATTTATGTGCCATAGACGGTGATGGTCCCCCCACAGACCCCGAGCTGGGCGACCACTCATGATCGCCCCCCACCCCGTGAGAGAGGCATCTGTCGTTAGCATAACGCGACGACAAGGAGCTCCCAACACCGGGCCTTGGGACAGAAACCGAGGATCTTTCCACATAACCAGGGCGCGAAGACATCGTCGTGAACTCATGATCATGCGAAACGGATTTGCCCTCGGGGAGAATCCCCTGGTTCTGAGCCACCACTGTAACGGTCTCATGTGCAGGAGGCCAAAAGGTATCACGTTGGACGCAGCTGCCATGAGACCTAACAGTCTCTGGAACTGTTTTACAGTGGACGACTGGCCTAGCTTGACCTGATCTACTGCGGCGAGAATCGAAGCAACACGAGCAGGTGACAACTGTGCCTGCATCGTCGTCGAATCCCACACTACACCGAGAAAAGTGGTTCTCTGTAATGGAGAAAGAACACTCTTCTTGGCGTTGAGCCTCAACCCCAACCTCTTGATGTGAGCAAGAACGACATCTCGGTGCCGAACCGCCTGCTGTTCTGATTGAACTAGAATTAACCAATCGTCTATATAGTTCAGAATACGAATGCCCTGCAGCCTCAGCGGGGCTATAGCTGCATCCATACACTTCGTGAACGTGCGGGGTGACAGTGCTAGGCCAAACGGAAGAACCCGATATTGGTACGCTTCGCCCCCGAAAGCGAACCTCAGGAACTTCCTGTGTTGAGGGAGGATGGATACATGGAAGTAGGCGTCCTTTAGGTCTATCGTGACAAACCAGTCCTCGGATCTGATTTGTGACACGATCTGTTTGAGAGTGAGCATCTTGAATTTGAGCTTCCCTACAGTGCGATTTAAGAGACGCAGATCTAGAATGGGACGCAGCCCTCCATCTTTTTTCGGAACGATGAAGTACCGGCTGTAGTATCCTAACTCCCTGCTGGGCGGAGGAACCCGTTCTATAGCCCCTTTGTGCAGCAGAGTTTCTACCTCCTGTTCTAATACCAGAGCCTGCTCGGGGCCCACCACCGTGGGCAGAACCCCTCTGAACCGAGGTGGACGCGTTCTGAACTGAATAGCGTACCCGTTCTTTATAATATTCAGGACCCACTGAGAAACATTGGAAGCATTTCCCATTCCGCCAGGAACTCTACTAAGGGAACCAGCCTCTCGAGGCTGGCCTCTGGATGAACATCCCGAGTGACAGACACAGTGCCCTGTAACATACTGGCAGGAAACAGCTGGTCTGAGCACTCCACAACCCTCCTCGGAGGGGCGAGCGTCCCTCGGGAAATCGCTCGCCGAGTCTCTCTACGCCCTGTATAGGCAGGGTTAGTAGAACAGACCCCTGAGGGCATCGAGAAAGACAGGGCGCCGTGTTTTTGAGCGGCGAACTCAAGTCTTTCCCGATGGGGACCACCCTCAGAGTCCTGACGTTCAGCCCGTCAGGACTTTTTCGACGCGGCCTTCCTGGCGACAATGACTGACCTCAGATCAGTCCTGCCCCGAGAAGGCCGCGCCGGAGAGCGCCCCGCCTCGTCCCTCCAGTTTGTCTGCGGGGGGGCACGAGACGCGACACTCCGCTTCTGCTGTGCTCTTTTAGAAGACGAACTCGACGGCTGGGACTGCCCTCGCTCAGCAGCCCCAGTGACGCGCACTTTGAGAGGGATAAACTTATGAAAAGCAGCCGCCTGTTTTTTCTCTTCCTGGAACCTCTCAGTGACAGAGTGAAGAGCGTCACCGAAGAGGCCCGCAGGCGAAACAGGAGCATTTAATAGGAGAGATTTATCTTTTTCTTTCATAGAGGTTTGACTCAACCATAAATGCCTTTCTGTGGCCACCATGGCTGCCATAGACCGGCCAACAGATTTAGCTGTTTCCCTGGTGGCCCGGAGAGTGAGATCAGCAGTCTGCCTGAGCTCATTGATCATATCTGCCGAAATTTCTCCCCCCTCACACACATCTTTGAGCAGGTCAGCCTGATAAGCCTGCATAATGGCCATTGTATGCAAACATGCAGCCGCCTGCCCAGCAGCCGAGTAAGCCTTCCCCACCAGCACAGAAGTATTTTTCAGTGGTCTAGAAGGAAGAGCCGGTGCTTTAAGCGAAGATGCCGAGGCAGGAGAGAGATAGCTCGCGAGCGTCTCCTCCGCCTTCGGCATCCTCACATATCCAGCAGACTTTGCACCAAAAATATTACCATAAGCATTGGATTGATTGGTATATATTCTGCTCGAAACCGGTCTAACCCAGGTCTTTGAAACCTCAGCATGAAGGTCTGGGAAGAATGGTAAGCACCGGCGAGAAGGCTGAGGACGTGCAGAGAGAAATCTATCATCTAGTTTGCTTTTATTTCTAGATTCTTGTTTATCAGTTGGCCATTCAATACTGAGTTTTTCAACAGCCCGAGATAAAACATCCATTAAACCTTCTTCAGCAGTATAATGAAGTGAGCTAGTTTCCTCTGATGCCAAACTTTCGACATCTAGATCCTCAGAACTGGATAATCTAAGTTCCGCATCATCGCATGCCTCCACCCGGGCAGAAGTAACCGCCGCAGCGCGTGCTTCCAGAGCCGGGTGAGAGGCACTGGATCCCGCCGGAGAAAGCTGAGATAGGGCGGGGCCCGTCTCAGCGTCGCCGGTGAGATCCATCTGCGAACCCCAAGTCAAGCGCCGCCGCTCTGCCTCAACAGAAGCGGGACCCGAGCCCTGGGGAGCTCGCAAACAAACCACTCTCCTCAAAGAGCGATCGCCGCGAGCGCAGAGTTCTCAAAGGAAAACGCTCGCAATGCTCACAATCGACTCCCTCGAGAGCCGACTGGGCATGCTGAACTCCCAAACAAGCTACACATAACTCGTGAGAATCCCTACCCGTAATGTAACGTGTACAGGGGGGAACACACTTTCTATACTGCTCGCTCATTTTGGTTTTTTTATATATATATATATAGTGAAAACTCCTGACAAAATCAGACAAACACAATCGAAAGATATCAGACACACACAGAGCGCTGCTGAAGTAACAGAAGCTGGTGGCTTGTGTATTCAGGGGATATTTATAGCTTCCTGGTCGGTGACGTCACCCGCTGTGACGCTCCATTGACTGATTTCATTCATGCTTCAGACGCGCTACGCTGGGGGGCGTTCCCACTGCGATTACACGCAGCGGTAGTCCCTGAAGGGGAACTGTTGTGTTCCCCTGAGAAACACTGCATTCCCTCGCAAAACTGTTGTGTTCCCCTGAGAAACACTGCATTCACTCACAAAACTGTTGTGTTCCCCTGAGAAACACTGCATTCACTCACAAAACTGTTGTGTTCCCCTGAGAAACACTGCATTCACTCACAAAACTGTTGTGTTCCCCTGAGAAACACTGCATTCCCTCGCAAAACTGTTGTGTTCCCCTGAGAAACACTGCATTCACTCACAAAACTGTTGTGTTCCCCTGAGAAACACTGCATTCAATTCAATTCAATTCAATTCAAATTTATTTGTATAGCGCTTTTCACAATACACATTGTCTCAAAGCAGCTTTACAGAAATTGCATTTCGGAAATGTACATAGAAAAATACAGTTAGTTAATCAAGTATTAATTTATGGCATAACATATCGCCGGCTTTGAGTCGTCTCTTCACAGGCGTCGAGTCGTCTCTTCACAGGCGTTGGGGCATCTGAAGTCTCCGTGAGAGGCTGGATACAAACTGGAGCTGACGAACGCTATTTACCTCGGGACTAGCGTCCCGAGATAACAGCAGAAAGGCAGATGGGAAATAATTAGCATAGCTGATGTTCATAATGTTAATGCATTCGAACCGATTCAGCAGTATCAAAGGTTAAGCATTAAGTGAATGCTTGGTTAAAGAGATGCGTCTTTAATCTAGTTTTAAACTGGGACAGCGAGTCTGAGGCTCGTACAATATCAGGAAGGCTATTCCAGAGTTTAGGAGCTAAATGCGAGAACGCCCTCCCTCCTTTAGTGGACTTAGATATCCTAGGAATGACCAGAAGCCTCGAATTTAGTGATCTTAAAGAGCGCGATGGATTGTATGGCGATAGAAGGTCTGTTAAATACACAGGAGCTAAACCATTTAGGGCTTTATAGGTCAGTAGGAATACTTTGTAATTGATACGTAACTTAATAGGTAACCAGTGTAGAGATGATAAAATAGGTGTTATATGATCATATTTTCTTGATCTAGTAAGAACTCTAGCAGCTGCATTTTGCACTAACTGTAGCTTGTTAATTGAGGATGCAGGACAACCAGCTAATATAGCATTACAGTAATCTAGTCTCGAGGTCATGAAAGCATGAACTAACTTTTCTGCATCAGAAACAGATAGCATGTTGCGTAGCTTAGCAATGTTTCTAAGGTGGAAAAAGGCTGTTCTTGTAATATATGAAATATGATTTTCGAAAGTCAAGTTGCGGTCTAGTATAACACCCAGGTCTTTTACTGTAGTGGATAAAGTAACAGGACATCCTTCTAAATTAAAGTTGTATTGTAAGGGATTTTGTGGGTAGTTTTTTGGACCAATAAGTAGTACCTCCGTTTTATCTGAATTTAATAGCAGGAAATTACACGTCATCCAGCATTTTATATCATTTAGACACTCTGTCAATTTAGATAAGTTAGTGTTTTCATCTGGTCGTGATGAGATATATAATTGAGTGTCATCAGCATAACAGTGGAAATTAATTCCATGTTTTCTTATAATATTACCAAGTGGCAGCATATATATTGAGAATAGCAGAGGGCCTAACACCGATCCTTGCGGCACTCCATAGTCTACTGACGTTATCTTTGATTTTTCCCCATTTAGACAGACAAAATGGTAACGGTCTGATAAGTAAGATCTAAACCAGCTTAATGCCTGTCCCTGAACACCAGTGTAGTTTTGTAGTCGATCCAGGAGTATTTTATGATCGATAGTGTCGAACGCAGCGCTTAGATCGAGTAGAACTAGTATTGAGATACAGCCTTGGTCAGAAGCTAAAAGTAAATCATTTGTAATTTTAACTAGCGCAGTTTCTGTGCTATGATGCGGTCTGAATCCCGACTGGAATTTTTCATAGATATCATTTTCTTGTAAGAAAGAGCACAATTGAGCGGACACAATTTTTTCTAGTATTTTAGACATAAATGGAAGATTTGAGATGGGTCTGTAATTTGCTAAGTTATTTGGATCTAATTGCGGTTTCTTAATGAGAGGTTTTATTACTGCCAGCTTGAATATTTTTGGAACATGACCTAAAAATAAAGACGAGTTAATAATATTAAGAAGAGGCTCTTCGACTACAGGTAACACTTCTTTCAGTAGTTTAGTGGGTATTGGATCTAATAAACATGTTGTTGGTTTCGATGCAATGATAAGTTTATTTAGCTCTTCCTGTCCTATAGTTGTAAATCGGTGTAGTTGTTCTAGAGGGGCCATAATTGAGGCTGAATCATAAGACATCATAGAGGATTGTATATTTACAATTGTGTTTCGGATGCTTTCTATTTTCTCATTGAAGTAATTCATAAAATCATTACTACTATATTGTAATGGAATATTTTGCTCTGGTGATGTTTGTTTATTTGTTAGTCTAGCCACGGTGTTGAATAAAAACCTTGGATTATTTTGGTTATTTTCTATTAGTTTGCGGAGATGCTCAGCCCTTGCTGCTTTTAGAGCCTTTTTATAACGTGACATACTGTCTTTCCACGCGATTCTAAAGACCTCTAAATTAGTTTGTTTCCATTTACGCTCTAAGTTACGAGTTTCTCTCTTGATTGCATGCGTAGCACTGTTGTACCATGGTGCTTTAGTTTTCTCTCTTACCTTTTTTAATCTAATTGGTGCAACAATATCTAGTGTACTAGAGAACATGGTGCTCAAACTGCTAGTCATTTCCTCTAGTTCATCTGTTTGTTTGGGTGCACTGCGCAGCTGAGATAGATCAGGTAAGCTATTTGAGAATCTATCTATAGTGGTTGGAAGGATTGTTCTGCCTGGTCGATAACGTTGCGCAACGTGACAAATTTCAGCAGTACGTATTATACAAGTTACCATGTAATGATCAGTGAGATCATCACTTTGCGGTATAATATTTATATCAGTTGGATTGGTTCCATATGATATAATTAAATCTAGTGTATGATTTAGACGATGAGTGGGACCGCTGACGTTTTGCGTGACCCCAAAGGAGTTTAATAAATCTGTAAACGCAGTCCCTAACGCATCATTTGTATTATCTACGTGTATGTTAAAGTCTCCAACAATTATTGCTTTATCGACATTGACCAATAGATCTGAGAGAAAGTATGCAAACTCTTTTAGGAAATCAGCATAGGGCCCTGGAGGTCTATATAGGGTAGCCAAGGCTAGAGATAATATGGATTTGTTTCTTGCATCTAAGAGCGTAACATTTAGCACAAGTACTTCAAACGAATTAAACCTGTGACCTGTTTTCTGAGTAACATTAAGAATATCTCTATAGATTGTTGCAACCCCGCCGCCACGACCGATCAGACGGGGCTCATGCTTATAACAGTATCCTGGTGGAGTGGACTCATTTAGACCGAAATAATCATTTGGTTTAAGCCAGGTTTCAGTAAGGCAAAGTACATCGAAACTATTATCTGTGACCATTTCATTTACAATAACCGCCTTAGGTGTGAGCGATCTAATGTTTAGAAGACCTAGCTTTAGAAATTGTTTTTGTTCACTGATATTTAGATTTTCTGGTTTAATTACAATAAGATTTTTGCTAGATCCTACACTAGATTTATTGTTTGGCCTCACTAAGCGAGGAATAGACACAGTTTCTATATAATGTTCTACACTACTTATATCAATTAAGTTGGGACAGCAAAGACTGTGATTTGGACTTTGACTTACTAGTCATATGGTGTGTAACGTCTTGGAGATGTTGTCGGACAGAACAGCCGCTCCGATTCTGCTGGGGTGCAGGCCATCAGCACGGTAGAGCCTAGGTCGCTCCCAGAACAGATTCCAATTATTTACAAAGAGCAGTTTCTGTTCATTACACCATGACATTAACCATTCATTTAGAGCAAATAATCTACTGAACCTTTCTTGTCCTAGTCGGTACGTGGGAAGCGGTCCAGACACGATGATAGTTGCTTCAGGCGATGTGCTGCGAACCGTCTCGATCAGGCTTCTGTAGTCCTTCTTCAGAACCTCCGTCTGCCGCAGCCTGATGTCGTTCGTCCCGGCGTGTAGGACCACAGCTCCGACGCGCTCGTCACCGTTCAGGATCTCGGGAATCTGTGCGGCGACATCAAGAACACGAGCACCAGGAAAACAGTGAGTGCGCACCTTACGCTTACCTGAGGTAGCACGGACATGACGGACCATGGAAGTGCCGATGATCACGGCGGCGTCACGTTCCGGCTCGCGAAGAGGGGAGAAGCGGTTCCGGGTGGAGATCTCGAAGACCGGGAGGGGGGGGGAAGTTCTTGGTCTGGTCCTGGCTCGTGTCTTCCGCTGTGGGATCACCCAGGGTCCGTGGTGTTGCCTCGGTGCCGGAGTGAATGAAGGCAGAGATGATCGCGTCCTCCTGGGCAGAGAAACGCACGGAGTAGACGAAGTCGGAGTCAAAAAGTTACTAACCACTGACTTGTGAGCATCGGCGCGTGATGTTTCGAGCGTTGATCGCCGATCTCGCAGCTCGGCTTGCTTCACCAGCAGAACGCGGATCTGTTTCTCCACCGACTCCAGCTCCAATCGTACCGAAACCAGCTCGAATGTGTCCTCACCTGCACTCAGAGGTAACGTTAGACACACATCCGATATGTTCGCCATTATAACAGATGAACAGTAAATTAGTAGTGATACTACCAATATCACTACTAATTTAGGACTGAAATGATGGATATAACACGTATCCTTTCAGTCAAACGGGTGTAAAATGAGAGGGTCGATAGGCGCGAGGCCACGCGTGAAATGCTAGCGGGCTAAAGGCTAGTAGCCGAGATTCGGAAAGTTGGATCTGAGTAGCGATATCAAAGCAATCCGATTGTTTTTTATAAGGAATAGTGTCGAGGATAAGTTCACATGATATAAAAATAGAAAGTGCTTGTTTATAAATGAGTGGTAAAGAAGAAAATCAGCGATTAATGAATCAATTCGACGGAGCTCCAAACACAAACACAGATCGCACGCGCATGCGCATAAGCCTCTCTCACTCACAAAACTGTTGTGTTCCCCTGAGAAACACTGCATTCACTCACAAAACTGTTGTGTTCCCCTGAGAAACACTGCATTCACTCACAAAACTGTTGTGTTCCCCTGAGAAACACTGCATTCACTCGCAAAACTGTTGTGTTCCCCTGAGAAACACTGCATTCACTCACAAAACTGTTGTGTTCCCCTGAGAAACACTGCATTCACTCGCAAAACTGTTGTGTTCCCCTGAGAAACACTGCATTCACTCACAAAACTGTTGTGTTCCCCTGAGAAACACTGCATTCACTCGCAAAACTGTTGTGTTCCCCTGACAAACACTGCATTCACTCACAAAACTGTTGTGTTCCCCTGAGAAACACTGCATTCCCTCGCAAAACTGTTGTGTTCCCCTGAGAAACACTGCATTCACTCACAAAACTGTTGTGTTCCCCTGAGAAACACTGCATTCACTCGCAAAACTGTTGTGTTCCCCTGAGAAACACTGCATTCACTCACAAAACTGTTGTGTTCCCCTGAGAAACACTGCATTCCCTCGCAAAACTGTTGTGTTCCCCTGAGAAACACTGCATTCACTCACAAAACTGTTGTGTTCCCCTGAGAAACACTGCATTCACTCACAAAACGGTTGTGTTCCCCTGAGAAACACTGCATTCACTCACAAAACTGTTGTGTTCCCCTGAGAAACACTGCATTCACTTACAAAACTGTTGTGTTCCCCTGAGAAACACTGCATTCACTCACAAAACTGTTGTGTTCCCCTGAGAAACACTGCATTCACTCACAAAACTGTTGTGTTCCCCTGAGAAACACTGCATTCACTCACACAACGGTTGTTTTCCCCTGAGAAACACTGCATTCACTCACAAAACTGTTGTGTTCCCCTGAGAAACACTGAATTCACTCGCAAAACTGTTGTGTTCCCCTGAGAAACACTGCATTCCCTCGCAAAACTGTTGTGTTCCCCTGAGAAACACTGCATTCACTCACAAAACTGTTGTGTTCCCCTGAGAAACACTGCATTCACTCACAAAACTGTTGTGTTCCCCTGAGAAACACTGCATTCACTCACAAAACTGTTGTGTTCCCCTGAGAAACACTGCATTCACTCACAAAACTGTTGTGTTCCCCTGAGAAACACTGCATTCACTCACAAAACTGTTGTGTTCCCCTGAGAAACACTGCATTCACTCACAAAACTGTTGTGTTCCCCTGAGAAACACTGCATTCACTCACAAAACTGTTGTGTTCCCCTGAGAAACACTGCATTCACTCGCAAAACTGTTGTGTTCCCCTGAGGAACACTGCATTCACTCACAAAACTGTTGTGTTCCCCTGAGAAACACTGCATTCACTCGCAAAACTGTTGTGTTCCCCTGAGAAACACTGCATTCACTCACAAAACTGTTGTGTTCCCCTGAGAAACACTGCATTCACTCACAAAACTGTTGTGTTCCCCTGAGAAACACTGCATTCACTCACAAAACTGTTGTGTTCCCCTGAGAAACACTGCATTCCCTCGCAAAACTGTTGTGTTCCCCTGAGAAACACTGCATTCACTCACAAAACTGTTGTGTTCCCCTGAGAAACACTGCATTCACTCACAAAACTGTTGTGTTCCCCTGATAAACACTGCATTCACTCACAAAACTGTTGTGTTCCCCTGAGAAA
Organism: Siphateles boraxobius; assembly: GCF_051911475.1. Lineage (NCBI taxonomy): Eukaryota > Metazoa > Chordata > Actinopteri > Cypriniformes > Leuciscidae > Siphateles > Siphateles boraxobius. The sequence continues at coordinate 30,459,295 of NW_027508733.1, forward strand.
CACTGCATTCACTCACAAAACTGTTGTGTTCCCCTGAGAAACACTGCATTCACTCACAAAACTGTTGTGTTCCCCTGAGAAACACTGCATTCACTCACAAAACTGTTCTGTTCCCCTGAGAAACACTGCATTCACTCACAAAACTGTTGTGTTCCCCTGAGAAACACTGCATTCACTCACAAAACTGTTGTGTTCCCCTGAGAAACACTGCATTCACTCGCAAAACTGTTGTGTTCCCCTGAGAAACACTGCATTCACTCGCAAAACTGTTGTGTTCCCCTGAGAAACAATGCATTCACTCGCAAAACTGTTGTGTTCCCCTGAGAAACACTGCATTCACTCACAAAACTGTTGTGTTCCCCTGAGAAACACTGCATTCACTCACAAAACTGTTGTGTTCCCCTGAGAAACACTGCATTCCCTCGCAAAACTGTTGTGTTCCCCTGAGAAACACTGCATTCACTCACAAAACTGTTGTGTTCCCCTGAGAAACACTGCATTCACTCGCAAAACTGTTGTGTTCCCCTGAGAAACACTGCATTCACTCACAAAACTGTTGTGTTCCCCTGAGAAACACTGCATTCACTCACAAAACTGTTGTGTTCCCCTGAGAAACACTGCATTCACTCACAAAACTGTTGTGTTCCCCTGAGAAACACTGCATTCACTCGCAAAACTGTTGTGTTCCCCTGAGAAACACTGCATTCACTCGCAAAACTGTTGTGTTCCCCTGAGAAACACTGCATTCACTCACAAAACTGTTGTGTTCCCCTGAGAAACACTGCATTCCCTCGCAAAACTGTTGTGTTCCCCTGAGAAACACTGCATTCACTCACAAAACTGTTGTGTTCCCCTGAGAAACACTGCATTCCCTCGCAAAACTGTTGTGTTCCCCTGAGAAACACTGCATTCACTCACAAAACTGTTGTGTTCCCCTGAGAAACACTGCATTCACTCGCAAAACTGTTGTGTTCCCCTGAGAAACACTGCATTCACTCACAAAACTGTTGTGTTCCCCTGAGAAACACTGCATTCACTCACAAAACTGTTGTGTTCCCCTGAGAAACACTGCATTCACTCACAAAACTGTTGTGTTCCCCTGAGAAACACTGCATTCACTCGCAAAACTGTTGTGTTCCCCTGAGAAACACTGCATTCACTCGCAAAACTGTTGTGTTCCCCTGAGAAACACTGCATTCACTCGCAAAACTGTTGTGTTCCCCTGAGAAACACTGCATTCACTCACAAAACTGTTGTGTTCCCCTGAGAAACACTGCATTCACTCACAAAACTGTTGTGTTCCCCTGAGAAACACTGCATTCACTCACAAAACTGTTGTGTTCCCCTGAGAAACACTGCATTCCCTCACAAAACTGTTGTGTTCCCCTGAGAAACACTGCATTCCCTCACAAAACTGTTGTGTTCCCCTGAGAAACACTGCATTCCCTCGCAAAACTGTTGTGTTCCCCTGAGAAACACTGCATTCACTCACAAAACTGTTGTGTTCCCCTGAGAAACACTGTATTCACTCGCAAAACTGTTGTGTTCCCCTGAGAAACACTGCATTCCCTCGCAAAATTGTTGTGTTCCCCTGAGAAACACTGCATTCCCTCGCAAAACTGTTGTGTTCCCCTGAGAAACACTGCATTCCCTCACAAAACTGTTGTGTTCCCCTGAGAAACACTGCATTCCCTCGCAAAACTGTTGTGTTCCCCTGAGAAACACTGCATTCACTCACAAAACTGTTGTGTTCCCCTGAGAAACACTGTATTCACTCGCAAAACTGTTGTGTTCCCCTGAGAAACACTGCATTCCCTCGCAAAATTGTTGTGTTCCCCTGAGAAACACTGCATTCCCTCGCAAAACTGTTGTGTTCCCCTGAGAAACACTGCATTCACTCACAAAACTGTTGTGTTCCCCTGAGAAACACTGCATTCACTCACAAAACTGTTGTGTTCCCCTGAGAAACACTGCATTCACTCACAAAACTGTTGTGTTCCCCTGAGAAACACTGCATTCACTCACAAAACTGTTGTGTTCCCCTGAGAAACACTGCATTCACTCGCAAAACTGTTGTGTTCCCCTGAGAAACACTGCATTCACTCACAAAACTGTTGTGTTCCCCTGAGAAACACTGCATTCACTCGCAAAACTGTTGTGTTCCCCTGAGAAACACTGCATTCACTCACAAAACTGTTGTGTTCCCCTGAGAAACACTGCATTCACTCGCAAAACTGTTGTGTTCCCCTGAGAAACACTGCATTCACTCACAAAACTGTTGTGTTCCCCTGAGAAACACTGCATTCACTCACAAAACTGTTGTGTTCCCCTGAGAAACACTGCATTCCCTCGCAAAACTGTTGTGTTCCCCTGAGAAACACTGCATTCACTCACAAAACTGTTGTGTTCCCCTGAGAAACACTGCATTCCCTCGCAAAACTGTTGTGTTCCCCTGAGAAACACTGCATTCACTCGCAAAACTGTTGTGTTCCCCTGAGAAACACTGCATTCACTCGCAAAACTGTTGTGTTCCCCTGAGAAACACTGCATTCACTCACAAAACGGTTGTGTTCCCCTGAGAAACACTGCATTCACTCGCAAAACTGTTGTGTTCCCCTGAGAAACACTGCATTCACTCACAAAACTGTTGTGTTCCCCTGAGAAACACTGCATTCACTCACAAAACTGTTGTGTTCCCCTGAGAAACACTGCATTCACTCACAAAACTGTTGTGTTCCCCTGAGAAACACTGCATTCACTCACAAAACTGTTGTGTTCCCCTGAGAAACACTGCATTCACTCGCAAAACTGTTGTGTTCCCCTGAGAAACACTGCATTCACTCGCAAAACTGTTGTGTTCCCCTGAGAAACACTGCATTCACTCACAAAACTGTTGTGTTCCCCTGAGAAACACTGCATTCACTCGCAAAACTGTTGTGTTCCCCTGAGAAACACTGCATTCACTCGCAAAACTGTTGTGTTCCCCTGAGAAACACTGCATTCACTCACAAAACTGTTGTGTTCCCCTGAGAAACACTGCATTCACTCGCAAAACTGTTGTGTTCCCCTGAGAAACACTGCATTCACTCGCAAAACTGTTGTGTTCCCCTGAGAAACACTGCATTCACTCACAAAACTGTTGTGTTCCCCTGAGAAACGCTGCATTCACTCGCAAAACTGTTGTGTTCCCCTGAGAAACACTGCATTCACTCGCAAAACTGTTGTGTTCCCCTGAGAAACACTGCATTCACTCACAAAACTGTTGTGTTCCCCTGAGAAACACTGCATTCACTCGCAAAACTGTTGTGTTCCCCTGAGAAACACTGCATTCACTCACAAAACTGTTGTGTTCCCCTGAGAAACACTGCATTCACTCACAAAACTGTTGTGTTCCCCTGAGAAACACTGCATTCACTCACAAAACTGTTGTGTTCCCCTGAGAAACACTGCATTCACTCGCAAAACTGTTGTGTTCCCCTGAGAAACACTGCATTCACTCGCAAAACTGTTGTGTTCCCCTGAGAAACACTGCATTCCCTCGCAAAACTGTTGTGTTCCCCTGAGAAACACTGCATTCACTCACAAAACTGTTGTGTTCCCCTGAGAAACACTGCATTCACTCACAAAACTGTTGTGTTCCCCTGAGAAACACTGCATTCCCTCGCAAAACTGTTGTGTTCCCCTGAGAAACACTGCATTCACTCACAAAACTGTTGTGTTCCCCTGAGAAACACTGCATTCACTCACAAAACTGTTGTGTTCCCCTGAGAAACACTGCATTCCCTCACAAAACTGTTGTGTTCCCCTGAGAAACACTGCATTCCCTCGCAAAACTGTTGTGTTCCCCTGAGAAACACTGCATTCACTCACAAAACTGTTGTGTTCCCCTGAGAAACACTGCATTCACTCGCAAAACTGTTGTGTTCCCCTGAGAAACACTGCATTCACTCACAAAACTGTTGTGTTCCCCTGAGAAACACTGCATTCCCTCGCAAAACTGTTGTGTTCCCCTGAGAAACACTGCATTCACTCACAAAACTGTTGTGTTCCCCTGAGAAACACTGCATTCACTCACAAAACTGTTGTGTTCCCCTGAGAAACACTGCATTCACTCACAAAACTGTTGTGTTCCCCTGAGAAACACTGCATTCACTCACAAAACTGTTGTGTTCCCCTGAGAAACACTGCATTCACTCACAAAACTGTTGTGTTCCCCTGAGAAACACTGCATTCCCTCGCAAAACTGTTGTGTTCCCCTGAGAAACACTGCATTCACTCACAAAACTGTTGTGTTCCCCTGAGAAACACTGCATTCACTCACAAAACTGTTGTGTTACCCTGATAAACACTGCATTCACTCACAAAACTGTTGTGTTCCCCTGAGAAACGCTGCATTCACTCACAAAACTGTTGTGTTCCCCTGAGAAACACTGCATTCACTCACAAAACTGTTGTGTTCCCCTGAGAAACACTGCATTCACTCGCAAAACTGTTGTGTTCCCCTGAGAAACACTGCATTCACTCGCAAAACTGTTGTGTTCCCCTGAGAAACACTGCATTCACTCGCAAAACTGTTGTGTTCCCCTGAGAAACACTGCATTCACTCGCAAAACTGTTGTGTTCCCCTGAGAAACACTGCATTCACTCGCAAAACTGTTGTGTATCCCTGAGAAACACTGCATTCACTCACAAAACTGTTGTGTTCCCCTGAGAAACACTGCATTCACTCACAAAACTGTTGTGTTCCCCTGAGAAACACTGCATTCACTCACAAAACTGTTGTGTTCCCCTGAGAAACACTGCATTCACTCGCAAAACTGTTGTGTTCCCCTGAGAAACACTGCATTCACTCGCAAAACTGTTGTGTTCCCCTGAGAAACACTGCATTCACTCACAAAACTGTTGTGTTCCCCTGAGAAACACTGCATTCCCTCGCAAAACTGTTGTGTTCCCCTGAGAAACACTGCATTCACTCGCAAAACTGTTGTGTTCCCCTGAGAAACACTGCATTCACTCACAAAACTGTTGTGTTCCCCTGAGAAACACTGCATTCCCTCACAAAACTGTTGTGTTCCCCTGAGAAACACTGCATTCCCTCGCAAAACTGTTGTGTTCCCCTGAGAAACACTGCATTCACTCACAAAACTGTTGTGTTCCCCTGAGAAACACTGCATTCACTCGCAAAACTGTTGTGTTCCCCTGAGAAACACTGCATTCACTCACAAAACTGTTGTGTTCCCCTGAGAAACACTGCATTCACTCACAAAACTGTTGTGTTCCCCTGAGAAACACTGCATTCACTCACAAAACTGTTGTGTTCCCCTGAGAAACACTGCATTCACTCACAAAACTGTTGTGTTCCCCTGAGAAACACTGCATTCCCTCGCAAAACTGTTGTGTTCCCCTGAGAAACACTGCATTCACTCACAAAACTGTTGTGTTCCCCTGAGAAACACTGCATTCACTCACAAAACTGTTGTGTTCCCCTGAGAAACACTGCATTCCCTCACAAAACTGTTGTGTTCCCCTGAGAAACACTGCATTCCCTCGCAAAACTGTTGTGTTCCCCTGAGAAACACTGCATTCACTCACAAAACTGTTGTGTTCCCCTGAGAAACACTGTATTCACTCGCAAAACTGTTGTGTTCCCCTGAGAAACACTGCATTCACTCACAAAACTGTTGTGTTCCCCTGAGAAACACTGCATTCCCTCGCAAAACTGTTGTGTTCCCCTGAGAAACACTGCATTCACTCACAAAACTGTTGTGTTCCCCTGAGAAACACTGCATTCACTCACAAAACTGTTGTGTTCCCCTGAGAAACACTGCATTCACTCACAAAACTGTTGTGTTCCCCTGAGAAACACTGCATTCACTCACAAAACTGTTGTGTTCCCCTGAGAAACACTGCATTCACTCACAAAACTGTTGTGTTCCCCTGAGAAACACTGCATTCCCTCGCAAAACTGTTGTGTTCCCCTGAGAAACACTGCATTCACTCACAAAACTGTTGTGTTCCCCTGAGAAACACTGCATTCACTCACAAAACTGTTGTGTTACCCTGATAAACACTGCATTCACTCACAAAACTGTTGTGTTCCCCTGAGAAACACTGCATTCACTCACAAAACTGTTGTGTTCCCCTGAGAAACACTGCATTCACTCACAAAACTGTTGTGTTCCCCTGAGAAACACTGCATTCACTCACAAAACTGTTCTGTTCCCCTGAGAAACACTGCATTCACTCACAAAACTGTTGTGTTCCCCTGAGAAACACTGCATTCACTCACAAAACTGTTGTGTTCCCCTGAGAAACACTGCATTCACTCGCAAAACTGTTGTGTTCCCCTGAGAAACACTGCATTCACTCACAAAACTGTTGTGTTCCCCTGAGAAACACTGCATTCACTCGCAAAACTGTTGTGTTCCCCTGAGAAACACTGCATTCACTCACAAAACTGTTGTGTTCCCCTGAGAAACACTGCATTCACTCACAAAACTGTTGTGTTCCCCTGAGAAACACTGCATTCCCTCGCAAAACTGTTGTGTTCCCCTGAGAAACACTGCATTCACTCACAAAACTGTTGTGTTCCCCTGAGAAACACTGCATTCACTCGCAAAACTGTTGTGTTCCCCTGAGAAACACTGCATTCACTCACAAAACTGTTGTGTTCCCCTGAGAAACACTGCATTCACTCACAAAACTGTTGTGTTCCCCTGAGAAACACTGCATTCACTCACAAAACTGTTGTGTTCCCCTGAGAAACACTGCATTCACTCGCAAAACTGTTGTGTTCCCCTGAGAAACACTGCATTCACTCGCAAAACTGTTGTGTTCCCCTGAGAAACACTGCATTCACTCACAAAACTGTTGTGTTCCCCTGAGAAACACTGCATTCCCTCGCAAAACTGTTGTGTTCCCCTGAGAAACACTGCATTCACTCACAAAACTGTTGTGTTCCCCTGAGAAACACTGCATTCACTCACAAAACTGTTGTGTTCCCCTGAGAAACACTGCATTCCCTCACAAAACTGTTGTGTTCCCCTGAGAAACACTGCATTCCCTCGCAAAACTGTTGTGTTCCCCTGAGAAACACTGCATTCACTCACAAAACTGTTGTGTTCCCCTGAGAAACACTGCATTCACTCGCAAAACTGTTGTGTTCCCCTGAGAAACACTGCATTCACTCACAAAACTGTTGTGTTCCCCTGAGAAACACTGCATTCACTCACAAAACTGTTGTGTTCCCCTGAGAAACACTGCATTCACTCACAAAACTGTTGTGTTCCCCTGAGAAACACTGCATTCACTCGCAAAACTGTTGTGTTCCCCTGAGAAACACTGCATTCACTCGCAAAACTGTTGTGTTCCCCTGAGAAACACTGCATTCACTCACAAAACTGTTGTGTTCCCCTGAGAAACACTGCATTCCCTCGCAAAACTGTTGTGTTCCCCTGAGAAACACTGCATTCACTCACAAAACTGTTGTGTTCCCCTGAGAAACACTGCATTCACTCACAAAACTGTTGAGTTCCCCTGAGAAACACTGCATTCCCTCACAAAACTGTTGTGTTCCCCTGAGAAACACTGCATTCCCTCGCAAAACTGTTGTGTTCCCCTGAGAAACACTGCATTCACTCACAAAACTGTTGTGTTCCCCTGAGAAACACTGTATTCACTCGCAAAACTGTTGTGTTCCCCTGAGAAACACTGCATTCCCTCGCAAAACTGTTGTGTTCCCCTGAGAAACACTGCATTCCCTCACAAAACTGTTGTGTTCCCCTGAGAAACACTGCATTCACTCACAAAACTGTTGTGTTCCCCTGAGAAACACTGCATTCACTCACAAAACTGTTGTGTTCCCCTGAGAAACACTGCATTCACTCACAAAACTGTTGTGTTCCCCTGAGAAACACTGCATTCACTCACAAAACTGTTGTGTTCCCCTGAGAAACACTGCATTCACTCACAAAACTGGTGTGTTCCCCTGAGAAACACTGCATTCACTCACAAAACTGTTGTGTTCCCCTGAGAAACACTGCATTCACTCGCAAAACTGTTGTGTTCCCCTGAGAAACACTGCATTCACTCACAAAACTGTTGTGTTCCCCTGAGAAACACTGCATTCACTCACAAAACTGTTGTGTTCCCCTGAGAAACACTGCATTCCCTCGCAAAACTGTTGTGTTCCCCTGAGAAACACTGCATTCACTCACAAAACTGTTGTGTTCCCCTGAGAAACACTGCATTCACTCACAAAACTGTTGTGTTCCCCTGAGAAACACTGCATTCACTCACAAAACTGTTGTGTTCCCCTGAGAAACACTGCATTCACTCACAAAACTGTTGTGTTCCCCTGAGAAACACTGCATTCACTCACAAAACTGTTGTGTTCCCCTGAGAAACACTGCATTCACTCACAAAACTGTTGTGTTCCCCTGAGAAACACTGCATTCACTCACAAAACTGTTGTGTTCCCCTGAGAAACACTGCATTCACTCGCAAAACTGTTGTGTTCCCCTGAGAAACACTGCATTCACTCACAAAACTGTTGTGTTCCCCTGAGAAACACTGCATTCACTCGCAAAACTGTTGTGTTCCCCTGAGAAACACTGCATTCACTCACAAAACTGTTGTGTTCCCCTGAGAAACACTGCATTCACTCACAAAACTGTTGTGTTCCCCTGAGAAACACTGCATTCCCTCGCAAAACTGTTGTGTTCCCCTGAGAAACACTGCATTCACTCACAAAACTGTTGTGTTCCCCTGAGAAACACTGCATTCCCTCGCAAAACTGTTGTGTTCCCCTGAGAAACACTGCATTCACTCGCAAAACTGTTGTGTTCCCCTGAGAAACACTGCATTCACTCACAAAACTGTTGTGTTCCCCTGAGAAACACTGCATTCACTCGCAAAACTGTTGTGTTCCCCTGAGAAACACTGCATTCACTCACAAAACTGTTGTGTTCCCCTGAGAAACACTGCATTCACTCACAAAACTGTTGTGTTCCCCTGAGAAACGTCTACGGTTACGTATGTAACCCTCGTTCCCTGAGTAGGGAACGGAGACGTTACGTCGGATGACGACGAATGGGGTTTCGCTTAGAAAGCCTATCAACTTCGAGTATTACAAAACGAGCCAATGGCAAAGAAATGCCATGGGTCTGCGGAATTTGCATGGCGTAACTCCGCCCCACCTCGTGGGTATAAAAGGAGGAAGCCGGCAGCAAGCAGATATGTTTCTTCGCTGAGGAGCCAAGACTGAGCTCAGGCGATCCCCGCGGTACAGCGGAAAGTGGCAGGCAGACGTAACGTCTCCGTTCCCTACTCAGGGAACGAGACGTTCCCTTTCGTTGTCACTCCGAGTTACGTCGGATGACGACGAATGGGGTTACCAGTCTAATCACGCCACCTTCTCAGCTGTCTTCCAGTGCCCTGCGTAAATCGAGATCCCTGTCAGCCTGGACAAAGGACTCCATATAACACAGGAATACCAAGGTACACTGGGAAGCATATCCCAAGCTTAGGGGAAGTATGCAATTAATGCCAGCCCGGAGGGGGGGGACTTAGAGAATACACATATGACCCGAAGGAAGCATATGGAAAACACTGGGGTGTCCAGCCGCAGGTGGAATATTTCAACCCCAGGGGTGGCAAGGTGGCTTGCCAAGGGAAAGACACACGCTCAGAGAGGCTTACAGTGGAAATACACATGTGGGGGTCGCTCAGAGGAGGGACCATGCACACGGGAGGCACCTAGCCGACGCACAGGCAATAGACACTGGCGCCGACGTCAGGAGTGCTGGAGGAGCTCAGGGCTTTCGGAGAAGCTCACCTGAGGAAAATATTGCACGTATCCAGTCCGTGGAGTGGAATGGCGAGCAAGCGAAGACACCTGAGCGGGTCCGGTACTAGCTGGTTGAAGCGAGTACACGAGAGGACACAGGCTCCACTCGGAGATTATAGAATCTGGCGAATGTGTTAGGTGTCGCCCAGCCTGCAGCTCTGCAGATGTCTGTTAGCGAGGCGCCATGCGCTAGAGCCCAAGAGGACGCCACACTCCGGGTGGAGTGGGCAGTCACACCAAGGGGGCACGGTCGACCTTGCTGCTGGTAAGCCAAAGCAATGGTGTCCACTATCCAGTGAGACAACCTTTGCTTGGAGAGAGCCTTTCCCTTCAGCTTCCCACCATAACAGACAAAGAGCTGGTCTGAGGTCCTGAAACACTGCGTTCTGTCTACATAGGCGCGGAGAGCGCGTACTGGACAGAGCAGTGTCAAGGCTGGGTCTGCCTCCTCCGAGGAGAGCGCTTGCAGGTTCACCACCTGGTCCCGAAAGGGAGTGGTAGGAACCTTGGGCACATATCCAGGCCGGGGTCTCAGGATCACGTGAGAGTAAGCCGGCCCAAATTCCAGGCACGCTTCGTCAACGGAGAATGCGTGCAGGTCCCCAACCCTCTTGATGGAGGCCAGTGCAACCAGGAGCGCTGTCTTCATAGACAGGAACTTAAGCTCGACTGATTGCAGGGGCTCAAAGGGAGCACTCTTCAGGGCAGTTAGAACCACTGAGAGGTCCCAAGAGGGAACGAGAGGAGGACGAGGAGGATTCAGTCTCCTCGCTCCTCTCAGGAACCTGATGATCAGGTCGTGCTTCCCCACCGACTTACCTTCGATGAGGTCATGATGTGCGGCAATGGCGGCAACATAGACCTTCAGGGTGGAGGGAGACAGCCTTCGCTCCAGCCCCTGTTGAAGGAAGGAAAGCAAAACACTGATCGCGCATCTCCGGGGGTCTTCTCGGTGAGAAGAGCACCAGTTGACGAAGAGGTTCCACTTCAACGCATAGACGTGTCTCGTGGACGGCGCTCTAGCGGAAGTGATGGTAGCCACCACCGCTGGTGGTAGGGTACTCAAACCTGCCTCGTCCCATCCAGGAGCCACACGTGGAGGTTCCAAAGATCGGGACGAGGGTGCCATAGGGTGCCCCGTCCCTGAGAAAGAAGGTTCTTCCTCAGAGGGATCGGCCAGGGAGGTGCTGTCGCGAGGAGTACTAGTTCGGGGAACCAGGTCCGGTTGGGCCAGTAAGGGGCAACCAGAATGACCTGCTCCTCGTCCTCCCTGACCTTGCGCAAAGTGTGCGCAAGAAGGCTCACTGGGGGAAACGCATACTTGCGGCCCTGCGGCCAGCTGTGCGCCAGAGCATCCGTGCCGAGCGTGCCCTCGGTCAGGGAATAGAACTGGGCGCAATGGGTCGAGTCGTGAGAGGCAAACAGATCTATCTGCGCGTCCCCGAACTGGTCCCAAATCAGCTGAACCGACTGGGGATGGAGTCGCCATTCTCCAGGGAGGGGCTGAAGCCGTGAGAGCTCGTCGGCTGCACAGTTCAGCGCTCCGGGAATGAAGATGGCTCGAAGCGACCTCAGATGCTTCTGACTCCATAGGAGGAGGTGGCGAGCGAGTTGTGACATACGGCGGGAGCGTAGACCACCTTGATGGTTGATGTACGCCACAGTGGCGGTATTGTCTGAACGGACTAGTACGTGTTGACCCCTGAGCAACGCCCGGAAGCGGTGCAGGGCAAGGCGTACTGCCAACAACTCGAGGCAATTGACATGCCACAGCCGCTGGGGTCCTGTCCAGGAGCCCGCAGCAGCATGTCCATTGCACATGGCGCCCCAGCCCGTGGTGGAGGCATCTGTTGAGACAACAACATGCCGGGAAGCTCGTGCCAGGGGGACACCGGCCCTGAGAAAACCGAGGTTCGCCCACGGGGTGAAGAACTGACGGCAGGTCGGAGTAACTGGTACTCGGAACGTGCCGTGTTGCCATGCCCACCTCGGGACTCGGTCGCGAAGCCAAAGCTGAAGCGGTCTCATATGAAGCAATCCGAGCGGCGTGACCGCGGCTGCAGATGCCATATGCCCCAGGAGCCTCTGAAAAAGTTTCAGTGGAACCGCACTCTTGCCCTCGAATTGTCTTAGGCAAGTCAGCAGTGACTGCGCGCGCTCGCTCGTAAGCTGCGCGGACATGGCGACCGAGTCGATGTCCATACCGAGAAAAGAGATCCTCTGCACGGGGCAAAGTTTGCTCTTCTCCCAGTTGACCCGAAGGCCCAGACGGGCTAGGTGCCGAAGCACTAGGTCCCTGTGTTCGCAAACCTGATCTCGAGAGTGAGCTAGGATCAGCCAGTCGTCGATATAACTCAGGATGCGAACCCCTTGTTCTCGAAGGGGAACAAGGGCCGCCTCGACGATCTTCGTGAAGATGCGAGGAGACAGGGCTAGCCCGAAAGGGAGAACCGCGTACTGGTATGCCTGCCCCTCGAAAGCAAACCGGAGGAACGGTCTGTGTCGAGGAAGAATGGAGACATGAAAGTAGGCGTCCTTCAGGTCGATCGCTGCAACCCAATCCTGGGGCCGTATGCATTCGAAAACGCGTTTGGCGGTGAGCATCTTGAACAGCATCCTGTGAAGGGAGCGGTTCAGCACGCGCAAGTCCAGGATTGGCCGTAACCCACCGGTTTTCTTGGGGACAATGAAGTAGGGGCTGTAGAAGCCGGACCTCATCTCGGCTGGAGGGACAGTCTCGATTGCACCCTTCGCCAGCAGGGTGGCAATCTCTGCTCTCATGATAGGGGCATTGCCACCGACCAAAGTGGAGCGGACTCCCCTGAAGCGGGGAGGAGACCGTGCGAACTGAATCGCATAGCCGAGCCTGACGGTACGCACGATCCAGTGGGACAGACGGGGAAGCTCTAGCCAGGCTCCCAGGAACTGAACCAACGGGATCATGCGAGCCACAGGCGTCCCCCCGGAGGGGCAGCGAAGCGGAGTAACTGGCCCAGATGTGGACGGCATAGCGGCCCGGAGAGGGGGCACAGTTAGCAACCGCGCCCTGGCAGAGGGGGCCAGGGGAGGACCAGGCTGGTCGTCCCGCGGGGGCCTGCTCTGCCAGGGGTCTGGCGACAGAGGGGGACAGCGGCGAAGCGGTCCGTGGACGGCACGCCATGTCAACCACCTCCGGGACAGAGGGGGACGAGGAGAGCACGGCTTGTGGGCGGCGCTCTGTGACGTCCGAGAACTCTGTGCTCAGAGACGGGAGAATCAGCTCTTTGGAGAATAAGGATTCTTCCCCGGCCCTCCCCGGGGAAAGGAGTGGTCCTGCTACCAACTCCTGGAAAGAACTGAGTCCCATCTCTAAGGAGCCCAACTCAAGAGCGCCGCTTAACCCGGCGTGTAGCGGGGTGCGGGGCTGGAGAGGACTGTGGCGTCCGACCGCGGCCTCCAGAGCCGACCCGGGTGAACGGGCGGGGTGGGAGCCGCGGGGGGGCGCCCTCGGCAGTGGGCAGACTGAGGGATCTGAGCGGACGGCGGGGCCGTCGGGACAGAATCAACCTCAGTCTGCTCCATCGCCGAGGTGCCCGTCTCACGAGCGCCGCTTAACCCGGCGTGTAGCGGGGGGCGGGGCTGGAGAGGGCTGTGGCGTCCGCCCGCGGCCCCCAGAGACGGCCCGTGAACGGGCGGGGTGGGAGCCGCGGGAGGGCGCCTTCGGCGGTGGGCAGACGAGGGATCTGAGCGGACGGCGGGGCCGTCGGGACAGAATCAACCTCACTCTGCTCATGGGCGGCTGAGAGCTGTTGGGCAAGCCCTCAACCGCACCGCCGAAGAGGCCGACCTGGGATATGGGAATGTCGGACAGACGGGTCCGCGCGACATCCAGCACATCAGACAGGTTCAGCCACAGACTGGTGAGCATCACCTGACCCAGGGAGCGTACGGCCACTTTCGTCGCTCAGAGAGCAAGGTCAGTGGCGGCGCGCAGCTCAGTGAAGAGCCCTGGGTCAGTCCCGCCCTCGTGCAGGTCCATGAGCATCTGGGTCAGGTGGACCAGCAGAATGACCATGGCATGCAGTGAGGCGGCTGCCAGTCCCGTGGCGCTATAGGATCTCGCCACAAGCGTAGACGAAAAACTACAGGCCACGGGCGGGTGCTTAGGATTGCGCCGAGAAGAAGCACTCTGAGGACACATAGCATCGCAACAGAGCGTTCAGCCGGGGGAACCCCAGTGTACCCATGGGCAGCGGCCCCATCGAGGGGAGGAAAGGCGGATGAGATCAGCGAGCGGTCCCGAGAAGACAAGGGGGTCTTCTTGGACTTCGAGATCTCATCATGCACGTCCGGGAAGAGAGGTATTGGGGTTTGCCGTGGACGAGGGTCGGCGGCCTTACCCAAAACCCATCGTCCCAGGCAAGCATGGTCGTCATCTCCGGATCAGACTCAGGCACAGCCGTATGCACACCGGAAGGTGGCAGCTGTGACGAGCCCTCACTTCCAGAAGACTCAAACCCACCTAGTGATGCTGCAACAGACATGGCATCTTCCTCTGTAGCTTCAACTGAAACACGCGGGCCACCAGAGGGTAGACTCGCGGGAATCAGCAGTTCACTAGCGGGCACCGTCATTGAAGAGGGGGGCTGGGGTCACGGACACATAGTCGGCGCCTAGATCCAGACCGTAACCCTCAGGTCACCCTGGCCACCAGCCGAAGATCGGGGGGTGGATGAGGGGACTCTCACTCTTGCGAGTTCACCGAGTCTCGACCTATATATGACGCGATGATCACGTTCCCAGCGAGAACATGAGTCACCCACGAGCGCTGTTCAAGCATGATCAAAGCCCAAACACACTAGACAGCGCTCGTGCCCATCAGAGTCCGATACCAGTCCGCTGCAACCAGAAATGCACGGGCGAGCCGTCTTTAAAAAGACGTGCCACGTGTAAGCTCTTTTAGTGAGAGAAAACTCAAGTGTTGAAGCACCCGGGGAGAAACGCACCGACTGGCAGACCACTGCAACAGATCAGCAGGAAGCACGCTCTCGCCGTAGATCGCCGTCACACCAACACTCGAGGTACTGGTTTGTAAAGCTGACAATTCAGAGATGGCTTGTGGAGAGAAGAATACACTTGGCTCCGAAGCGAAAACATATCTGCTTGCTGCCGGCTTCCTCCTTTTATACCCACGAGGTGGGGCGGAGTTACGCCATGCAAATTCCGCAGACCCATGGCATTTCTTTGCCATTGGCTCGTTTTGTAATACTCGAAGTTGATAGGCTTTCTAAGCGAAACCCCATTCGTCGTCATCCGACGTAACTCGGAGTGACAACGAAAGGGAACACTGCATTCACTCACAAAACTGTTGTGTTCCCCTGAGAAACACTGCATTCACTCACAAAACTGTTGTGTTCCCCTGAGAAACACTGCATTCACTCGCAAAACTGTTGTGTTCCCCTGAGAAACACTGCATTCACTCGCAAAACTGTTGTGTTCCCCTGAGAAACACTGCATTCACTCACAAAACTGTTGTGTTCCCCTGAGAAACACTGCATTCACTCGCAAAACTGTTGTGTTCCCCTGAGAAACAGTGCATTCACTCACAAAACTGTTGTGTTCCCCTGAGAAACACTGCATTCACTCACAAAACTGTTGTGTTCCCCTGAGAAACACTGCATTCACTCACAAAACTGTTGTGTTCCCCTGAGAAACACTGCATTCACTCGCAAAACTGTTGTGTTCCCCTGAGAAACACTGCATTCACTCGCAAAACTGTTGTGTTCCCCTGAGAAACACTGCATTCACTCACAAAACTGTTGTGTTCCCCTGAGAAACACTGCATTCACTCGCAAAACTGTTGTGTTCCCCTGAGAAACACTGCATTCACTCACAAAACTGTTGTGTTCCCCTGAGAAACACTGCATTCACTCACAAAACTGTTGTGTTCCCCTGAGAAACACTGCATTCACTCGCAAAACTGTTGTGTTCCCCTGAGAAACACTGCATTCACTCGCAAAACTGTTGTGTTCCCCTGAGAAACACTGCATTCACTCACAAAACTGTTGTGTTCCCCTGAGAAACACTGCATTCACTCGCAAAACTGTTGTGTTCCCCTGAGAAACACTGCATTCACTCACAAAACTGTTGTGTTCCCCTGAGAAACACTGCATTCACTCACAAAACTGTTGTGTTCCCCTGAGAAACACTGCATTCACTCACAAAACTGTTGTGTTCCCCTGAGAAACACTGCATTCACTCGCAAAACTGTTGTGTTCCCCTGAGAAACACTGCATTCACTCGCAAAACTGTTGTGTTCCCCTGAGAAACACTGCATTCCCTCGCAAAACTGTTGTGTTCCCCTGAGAAACACTGCATTCACTCACAAAACTGTTGTGTTCCCCTGAGAAACACTGCATTCACTCACAAAACTGTTGTGTTCCCCTGAGAAACACTGCATTCCCTCGCAAAACTGTTGTGTTCCCCTGAGAAACACTGCATTCCCTCGCAAAACTGTTGTGTTCCCCTGAGAAACACTGCATTCCCTCACAAAACTGGTGTGTTCCCCTGAGAAACACTGCATTCACTCACAAAACTGTTGTGTTCCCCTGAGAAACACTGCATTCACTCACAAAACTGTTGTGTTCCCCTGAGAAACACTGCATTCCCTCACAAAACTGTTGTGTTCCCCTGAGAAACACTGCATTCCCTCGCAAAACTGTTGTGTTCCCCTGAGAAACACTGCATTCACTCACAAAACTGTTGTGTTCCCCTGAGAAACACTGTATTCACTCGCAAAACTGTTGTGTTCCCCTGAGAAACACTGCATTCACTCACAAAACTGTTGTGTTCCCCTGAGAAACACTGCATTCACTCACAAAACTGTTGTGTTCCCCTGAGAAACACTGCATTCACTCACAAAACTGTTGTGTTCCCCTGAGAAACACTGTATTCACTCGCAAAACTGTTGTGTTCCCCTGAGAAACACTGCATTCACTCACAAAACTGTTGTGTTCCCCTGAGAAACACTGCATTCCCTCGCAAAACTGTTGTGTTCCCCTGAGAAACACTGCATTCACTCACAAAACTTTTGAGCTCAACTGCAAAACTGGTGATGGAAATAATATGAGATGGATAGAATAATTATATCAATGCTTTTACATCCATCCATCCGTTCTGACTATCTATCTATCTATCTATCTATCTATCTATCTATCTATCTATCTATCTATCTATCTGAATATCCATCCATCCATCCATCCATTCATTCAAATTTCTCTCCATCCATCCATCTGAATATCTATCTATCCATCTGAATATCCACCCATCTAAATATCTATATATCATCAATCCTTCCATCCTTCCATCTGAACTTCCATCCATCCATCCATCCATCCATCCAAGTTTCTTTTCCATCCATCCATCCACCATCCACCCATCCATCCATCCATCCAAGTTTCTTTTCCATCCATCCATCCATCCACCATCCACCCATCCATCCATCCATCCATCCATCCATCCAAGTTTCTTTTCCATCCATCCATCCAAGTTTCTTTTCCATCCATCCATCCATCCATCCAAGTTTCTTTTCCATCCATCCATCCATCCATCCATCCATCCATCCATCCATCCATCCATCCATCCACGTTTCTTTTCCATCCATCCATCCAAGTTTCTTTTCCATCCATCCATCCATCCATCCACGTTTCTTTTCCATCCATCCATCCATCCATCCATCCATCCAAGTTTCTTTTCCATCCATCCATCCATCCATCCATCCAAGTTTCTTTTCCATCCATCCATCCATTCATCCACCTGTCTGTCTGTCTGTCTAGACCGATGGATGGATGGATGGATGGAGGGAGGGAGGGAGGGAGGGAGTATGGACAGATCCATCCATATCCTTCTTAATATCTATCAATCCATCTGCATATTCATCCATCCATCTGTCCATTCATTAAAATGTATCTATCTATCACCCATCTAAATATCTTTATATAATGAATACTTCCATACATCCATACATCCATACATCCATCCACAATAATTGTACAAGCACTTCACAAGAATGATCAAATATGTCAAATATCAAAGTCACGGAAATCATTCCCACAATCCACCCAAACTGTGTCAGGAAAAAAAAACCCCAACTTCTCAAAAGTAAAGACCTGATTAAACCTCATGACTCAACCCATAGGAACTGAATTTTCAGACCGTGGCCAATCGGATGTTTTTCAATATTTTTGTTTACAGTCCGAAACACTGCTAATAGTCTGTTATGTTCCCAGGACACGCTGTAATCGGCAAAGATGCCACCGTACCAGCTCATTTCGAGGAACTCTGTGAAAAATCTCGAGGTCAATTATTGATCCGTTGCATGTTTGTCGTCTATATCTGCAAACCATCGAGCGACTGCGCCGAAGTACACCACAAACCAATTTACAGAGAAATTGCCATCATCGACACAATCCCCTCAATCGCAACTGTCTGTATCCTCTCCAGATTTCAATCTCACGTTCCATCTGCGACCGTGGCACTTGACGGAGTTAAGAGGTAATGATCACTCATTTGACCAGACCTGGAGAGGCAGGCGCTCCTCCGTGGCAAATCTGGCAGATTGCATGTTGACAAACATCGACACAGGGAATAGATTTCAATCTCAATGGTTGGAACCTGAAATCCATCAAGAAAGAGATCCGCACGCCCGAGAGGAATAGCTGTATTTGCTCTATAAGCGTGGAGGGCTCTCGAAAGGCCTGTCTGCATTTGTATTCCAGTGGCATCGCTGTCACTCCACTCTTCACGGTTGCAATTAGTTTTGTGTTTTTGATCCGAGCACTGTCTTGCTGTCTCTGTGGGGGAGAGGCCAGGTTTACTCGTCTATTATCATTACCTTAACTATTGTCGTGCAGTGACCTCCGTGATTAATGCACTGTATAGCTCAAATGTAATTAACTGCGGTTGCGGCCTCAAACATTTCACGGAGAGCCCAGGATATTTAAGTGACACGTAGCTAAAGAAAGCAAATTAGTTTTATTTATTCAGAGTATTATGGGTCATGTTTACATAAATAAACATGTTTATTGAAAAGAATAAAAAAAAACTTTATATATATATATATATATATATATATATATATATATAGTGATAACAAGTATTCATATGTATATATTTAATGCATATACATATAAAATATGATGTAACATTTTCATCAAAGCAAATTGCATATGTATATATTTAACATATTAAATATTTATCTTATTTTAGTTTTTATTTTAGTTTTATAGCATTATTAATATTTTGGATAGCTTCATTTTTATATATTTTTAGTTTTACTGTTAATTTTAAAATGTAGTTATTTTTTTTTATAATTACGTTATGTGCTTTTGTTCTTTCATTATTATTTTGTAATTTTGCTATTTATGTTTAATTTATTTTTATTTCAGTTTAAGTTTTTATTTATTACCAGTTAATTTATTTTTGTGAATCAATCTAAACTTATTTCAGTTTCATTTCTAATTTTTTATATTTAATCAAATTAATATTTATTTTTATTTTACTTGTTTTCAAATAACAGAATTTAACAATAGCTTATAACAATAATAGCTTATATAATAGCTTATAACAATAATATTTCTGATATTTACAGTATTACATGCATTCATTGTACTATCTTATATAATTTCATATCTTATATCTGTATTATACACAATACATACACAAAAGATTATGTACATATGTATATATTTAATATAATATCTGTATAAGATACACAAAACAATATTTACATTTGTATATATTCAGTATCTTATATCTGTGTATTATATACACACAATACATACACAAAATATTATGTACATATGCATATATTTCATATCTTATATCTGTATTACATACACAATACATACAGAAAACAATATCTACTTGTGTATATATTTAATACATTATACATTTTTATAAAAACTGGAGAAAAAAAACCTACATGTTAAAAAACTATTTTACAGTATATTGAAAACATAAATATACAATTCTTTCACATACTGCTAAAAAATAAAATGTATTATTTTTGTGGTGGGGTCAGTGAAAATACTTGCAGGGCAGATCAAATATAAACTCAGCAGAAAGAAATCCTTATTGTCGAGCTCTCATAAAACAGATTGCAGTTTCTCTGCTGCATTTTAGCCTTGAAAAGCTGTAAAATAGAAAGTAAAATGGAATGTGCATATGGTAAATATGCGATTCATCTCTCTCTCTCTCCCTCTCTCTCTCTCTCTCTCTCTCTCCCTCTCTCTCTCTCTCTCTTTCTCTCTTCTCTTTTCTAAAATCTCTCTCTCTCTCTCACTCTCTCTCTCTCTCTCTCTCTCTCTGTTTTTCATTAACATCTATAAGAGCAAACACCTGTGATCATTATTTGTTTACACTCATAAAGTGCTTGATGATGCGTACACTTGTGAAGAAACCTCACATGTAAAATTCACAATGCCTGTGCAAACGTGATATTGTTATCGCACATTATGGGTGCAAATATGAAACATGCAGGCTGTGTCCTGAAACTCTGTTATATGTTAGCTCCTGTTTGGGACACAAATGTTGCAGGCGTTGCGTGTGGCGAGATCTTCACAGTTCTTCATCCTCTCAGCATCCATCAGTGTGTGATGACAAAAGCTCAGACGTCACTGGAATTATTGTGCTGGACTTGGATCCAGATTCCCTGGCGTTCCTTCATTCCGTGAGAGCACACATCATCCTTCTCCTCCGGCGAGCCATACATCACTGTTTCAGGAGAGCGATCGGCTCTTTAAGTTGTATACACACAGTGTCGCCGAGTCTCCCACACACACAGGTGATGAATGCTTAGTCGTGCAACACTGAGAGAAGACACTTCACTGTACTGACTTCTGTAGAGGAGCACGAGTATACACACACAAACATATACACTTTCTTTCTTTCTTTCTTTCTTTCTTTACTTCCTTCTTTCCTTCCTTTTTTCTTTCCTTCTTTTCTTCCTTCCTTCTTTCTTTCCTTCTTTCCTTCCTTCTTTTCTTCCTTCCTTCTTCCTTCCTTCCTTCTTTCCTTCCTTCCTTCCTTCCTTCCTTCCTTCCTTCCTTCCTTCCTTCCTTCCTTCCTTATTTCCATCCTTCCTTCCCCCTTCATTCCTTCCATCCTTCCTTCCTTCTTTTCATACACTTTCTTTCTTTCTTTCTTTTTCTTTCTTTCTTTCTTTACTTCCTTCTTTCCTTCCTTCTTTTCTTCCTTCCTTCTTTCTTTCCTTCTTTCCTTCCTTCTTTTCTTCCTTCCTTCCTTCTTTCCTTCCTTCCTTCCTTCCGTCCTTCCTTCCTTCCTTCCTTCCTTATTTCCATCCTTCCATCCTTCCTTCTTTCCTTCATTCCTTCCATCCTTCCTTCCTTCTTTTCTTCCTTCGTTCTTTCCTTCCTTCTTTTCTTCCTTCCTTCCTTCCGTCCTTCCTTATTTCTATCCTTCCATCCTTCCTTCCTTCCTTCCTTCCTTCCATCCTTCCTTCTTTTCTTCCTTCTTTTCTTCCTTCCTTTCTTCCTTCCTTCCTTCCTTCCGTCCTTCCTTTCTTCCTTCCTTCCTTCCTTCCATCTTTCCTTCTTTCCATCTTTCCTTCCTTCCTTCTTTCCGTCCTTCATTATTTCCTCCCTTCTATCCTTCCGTCTTTCTGTCCTTCCTTCTGTCCTTCCATCCTTCCTTCCTTCCTTCCTTCCATCCTTCCTTCTTTCCTTCCTTCCTTATTTCCTCCCTTCATTCCTTCCTTCCTTCTGTCCTTCCGTCCTTCCTTCCTTCCTTCCATCCTTTCTTCTTTCCTTCTTTCCTTCCTTCCTTATTTCCTCCCTTCCTTCTGTCCTTCTGTCCTTCCTTCCGTCCTTCCTTCCATCCTTCCGTATTTCCTTATTTCCTTCCTTCCTTATTTCCTCCCTCCCTTCCTCCCTTCCTTCCTTCCTTCCTTCCATCCTTTCTTCCTTCCGTCCTCCCTCCCTCCCTTCCTTCCTTCCTTCCTCCCTTCCTTCATTCCTTCCATCCATCTGCATACCTATCAATCATAAATCATTCCATCCATCCATACATCTATCCATTCCTTCCATGTGAATACCCATCCATCTATCCATCCATACGTCTTTCCATCCATCCACCCATCTCAATATCTATATATCATCAATCAATCCATCCATCTGATTTTCCACCCATCTGAATATCTATATATCATCTATCCATCCATCCATCCAAATATCTTCATATCCTTCTGAAATCTGAATGTCTAACCATGATCGGAATATCTATCGAAAGAACCTATACACCTGAATACCCACCAATCCATCCATATCCAATAGGGAACAGTACAATCTTGAAACTTTTGCCTTTCTTCCAAGGCAGGTCTCTCTGTGTGTGTGTGTGTGTGTGTGTGTGTGTGTGTGTGTGTGTGTGTGTGTGTGTGTGTTTGCACACCTTGGGAATGCTTACAACACATAGTTCCACAGTGACTGAAATCTCAAATTCATAAATACATAAATAGCTAAACTGTGCTGCTGCTCTTTTCCATTTACACAATATGCTTATCTGAAAAGCTGCAGTTTCCATGACAACTAAACCAGAACAAATAGGTGCAACTCTGGATGCTTTTAATAGAAAGGTGAGTCCAGCATTTCAGTTTTTCTTTTATTCTTTATTTCCATCTTTTTTATCTAAAGTCCAGATCATCATAAAATGATTTGCTTTTTGTACACACTGGAAATAAAAAAACAAACAAAACTTTTCTCCTCAGCCCTACTAAAACTGAATATACTAAAACGATCCCAGAGTAGATAAAAAGAAAACTCATTACATTCAGTTTTTTATGTTTATATGCTCATTATAGTACTTTTTTTAGTTTTTCTTTTATAAGAATCGTCTCGGTTACGTATGTAACCCTTGTTCCCTGAGTAGGGAACAGAGACGTTACGTCGGATGACGACGAATGGGGTTTCGCTTAGAAAGCCTATCAACTTCGAAATTACAAAACGAGCCAATGGCAAAGAAATGCCATGGGTCTGCGGAATTTGCATGACGTAACTCTGCCCCACCTCGTGGGTATAAAAGGAGGACGCCGGCAACAGGCAGATATGTTTCTTCGCTGAGAAGCCAAGACTGAGCTCAGGCGATCCCCGCAGTACAGCGGAAAGTGGCAGGCAGACGTAACGTCTCCGTTCCCTACACAGGGAACGAGGGTTACATACGTAACCGAGACGTTCCCTTTCGTTGTCACTTCGAGTTACGTCAGATGACGACGAATGGGGTTACCAGTCTAATCACGCCACCTTCTCAGCTGTCTTCCAGTGCCCTGCGTAAATCTGAGATCCCTGTCGTGAGACTGGCACGGACGAAGGACTCCTATTTAGCACAGGAATACCAAGATACACTGGGGAGCATATCCCAAAGTTTAGGGGAAATATGCAATTACTGCCAACCCAGAGGGGGGACTTAGAGAATACACATATGACCCGAAGGAGACATATGGAGAACACTGGGGTGTCCAGCCCGCAGGTGGAATATTTCAACCCCAGGGGTGGCAAGGTGGCTTGCCAAGGGAAAGACACATGCTCAAAGAGAGTTACAGTGGAAATACACATATGGGGGTCGCTCAGAGGAGGGACCATGCACACGGGAGGCACCTAGCCGACGCGCAGGCAATAGACACTGGCGCCGACGTCAGGAGTGCTGGAGGAGCTCAGGGCTTTCGGGGAAGCTTACCTGAGGAGAATATCGCACGTATCCAGTCCGTGGAGTGGAATGGCGAGCAAGCGAAGACACCTGAGCGGGTCCGGTACTAGCTGGTTGAGCGAGTACACGAGAGGACACTGGCTCCACTCGGAGATTATAGAATCTGGCGAATGTGTTAGGTGTCGCCCAGCCTGCAGTTCTGCAGATGTCTGTTAGCAAGGCGCCATGCACTAGAGCCCAAGAGGATGCCACACTCCGGGTGGAGTGGGCAGTCACACCAAGGGGGCACGGTCGACCTTGCTGCTGGTATGCCAAAGCAATGGCGTCCACTATCCAGTGAGACAACCGTTGCTTTGAGAGAGCCTTTCCCTTCAGCTTCCCACCATAACAGACAAAGAGCTGGTCTGAGGACCTGAAACACTGCGTTCTGTCTACATAGGCGCGGAGAGCGCGTACTGGGCAGAGCAGTGCCGAGGCTGGGTCTGCCTCCTCCAGGGGCAGCGCTTGCAGGTTCACCACCTGGTCCCGGAAGGGAGTGGTAGGAACCTTGGGCACGTATCCAGGATGGGGTCTCAGGATCACGTGAGAGTAAGCCGGCCCGAACTCCAGGCACGCTTCGTCAACGGAGAATGCGTGCAGGTCCCCTACACTCTTGATGGAGGCCAGTGCAACCAGGTGCGCTGCCTTCATTGACAGGAACTTAAGCTCAACTGATTTTATAGAGGCTCAAAAGGAGCACTCTGCAGGGCAGTTAGAACCACTGAGAGGTCCCAAGAGGGAACGAGAGGAGGCAGGTTGTGCCTCCCCAACAGACTTACCTTCAACAAAGTCATGCTGTGCGGCAATGGCTGCGACATAGACTTTTAGGGTGGAGGGAGACAGCCTTCGCTCCAACCCATCTTGTAGGAAGGAAAGCACGACACTGATCGAACATCTCCGGGGGTCTTCTCGGTGAGAAGAGCACCAGTTGAAGAAGAGGTTCCACTTCAGCGCATAGAGATGTCTCGTGGACGAAGCTCTAGCGGAAGTGATGGTAGCCACCACCGGTTGTGGTAGGGTACTCAAAGCTACCTCGTCCCATCCAGGAGCCACACGTGGAGGTTCCAAAGATCGGGACGAGGGTGCCACAGGGTGCCCCGTCCCTGAGAAAGGAGGTCCTTCCTCAGAGGAATGGGCCAAGGAGGTGCTGTCGCGAGGAGTACAAGTTCGGAGAACCAGGTCCGGGTGGGCCAGTACGACCTGAATGACCTGCTCCTCGTCCTCCCTGACCTTACACAGGGTCTGCGCAAGAAGGCTCACTGGGGGAAACGCATATTTGCGGCCCCGCGGCCAGCTGTGCGCCAGTGCATCCGTGCCGAGCGTGCCCTCGGTCAGGGAATAGAACAGGGCGGAATGGGTCGAGTAGTGAGAGTCGTCCCCGAACTGGTCCCAAATCAGCTGAACCGACTGGGGATGGAGTCGCCAATCTCCCGGGAGGGGCTGAAGCCATGAGAGCTCGTCGGCTGCACAGTTCAGGGCTCCGGGGATATAAATGGCATGAAGCGACCTCAGATGCTTCTGACTCCAAATGAGGAGGTGGCGGGCGAGTTGCGACATACGGCGGGAGTGCAGACCACCTTGATGGTTGATGTACACTACGGAGGCGGTATTGTCTGAACGGACTAGTACGTGTTGGTTCTTGAGCACGGCCCGGAAGCGGCGCAGAGCAAGACGTACAGCCAGCAACTCGAGGCAATTGACGTGCCATAGCCGCTGGGGTCCTGTCTAGGAGCCCGCAGCGGCACGTCCATTGCACATGGCACCCCAGCCCGTGGCGGAGGCATCTGTCGTTACAACAACATGCCGTGAAGCTCGTTCCAGGGGGACACCCGCCCTGAGAAAACTGACGTTCGACCACGGGGTGAAGGTCTGACGGCAGGTCGGAGTAACTGGTACTCGGAGGGTGCCGTGTTGCCATGCCCACCTCGGGACTCGGTCGCGGAGCCAAAGCTCCCCGAAGGGGAACAAGAGCAGCCTCGACGAACTTCGTGAAGAGGCGAGGAGACAGGCCTAGCCCGAAGGGGAGAACCGCGTACTGATATGCCTGCCCCTCGAAAGCAAACCGTAGGAATGGTCTGTGTCGAGGAAGAATGGAGACATGAAAGTAGGCGTCCTTCAGGTCGATTGCTGCAAGCCAATCCTGGGGGCGCACACATTCGAAAATGCGTTTGGCCGTGAGCATCTTGAACGGCAGCCTGTGAAGGGGGCGGTTCAGAACGCGCAGGTCCACGATTGGCCGTAACTCACCGGTTTTCTTCGGGACAATGAAGTACGGGCTGTAGAAGCCGGACCTCATTTCGGCTGGAGGGACAGTCTCAATCGCACCCTTCGCCAGCAGGGTGGCAACCTCCGCTCTCATGATAGGGGCATTGCCACCAACCATAGTGGAGCGGACTCCCCTGAAGCGGGGAGAAGACCGCGCGAACTGAATCGCGTAGCCGAGCCTGATCGTCCGCGCGACCCAGCGGGACAGATTGGGAAGCTCTAGCCAGACTCCCAAGAACTGTACCAGCGGGGTCATACGAACCACAGACTTCCCACCGGTGGTGCAGCAAGGCGGAATGACTGGCCCAGACGTGGACGGCATAGCGGCCCGGTGTGGGGGTACAGTCATTGACCGCACACTGACAGAGGAGACCAGGGAAGGACGAACGTTCCACGGGGGTCTGCTCTGCCAGGGGGCTGGCGACAGAGGAGGATGAGAGCGGCACGGTCCGGGGACGGCGCGCACTGTCACCCGGCTCTGGGACAGAGGAAGACGAGGGGTGCACGGCCCGGGGGCGGCGAACCCTGTCGTCCGAGAACTCTGTGTGCTCAGGGATGGAAATGGCACTTATTTCTTTAACCACATTAGGGTGCTGCCCACCCGTGGGTGAGCAGCGGGGAGTGGAGAACAAAAGATTCTCCCCCGGCCCTCCACCGGGGGAAGGAGTGGTCCTGCTACCATCTCCTGAGAAGTGAATTTCAACATCCCTGAGCAGCCCGTATCAGGAGCGCCGCTTGGCCCGGCGTTTAGCGGGGGGCGGGGCTGGAGAGGGCTGGGGCGCCTTCTTACGGCTTCCTCCGCGACGGGGCCCGGGTGGAGGCTGCTGCTTGGGCCGGGCGGGAGGGGCGGGAGCCGTAGGAGGGCGCCCTCGGCGGCGAACAGACTGAGGGTTCTGCCCGGTCGGCTGGGTGGAGGCAGCAGTGGGCCGTTGGGGCAGAATGTGTTTGATGGCCTCAGTCTGTTTCTGGGCGGTGGAAAACTGTTGGGCAAAATCCTCCACCGCACCGCCGAATAGGCCGGCCTGGGACATGGGGGTGTCGAGCAGACGGGGCCGCTCAGCATCCCGCATGTCAGCCAGGTTCAGCCATAGATGTCTCTCCTGGACCACAGCTGTGGACATCACCAGACCCAGGGAGCGTGCAGGCACCTTCGTCGCCCGGAGGGCGAGGTCGGTGGCGGCGCGCAGCTCATCAAAGAGCCCTGGGTCCGTCCTACCCTCGTGCATGTCCTTTAGCATCTGGGCCTGGTAGACCTGCAGAGTGGCCATGACATGCAAAGAGGCAGCCGCCTGTCCCGCCGCTCTGTAGGACTTCGCCACTAGGGTAGACAAAAACCTACAGTCTTTGGATTGGTGCTTAGGCTCGCCACGAGAAGAAGCACTCTGGGGACACAGCTGCATCGCAACAGAGCGTTCAACCGGGGGGAGCCCAGTGTACTCACGGCAGCTACCCCATCGAGGGGAGGAAAGGAGGATGAAACCAGCGAGCGGTCACGGGAAGACATGGGAGTCTTCCAGGACTTCGAGATTTCATCATGCACATCCGGGAAGAATGGTATTGGGGCAGGCTTAGGACGGGAAGCCGCAGCTGCACCCAAAAAACAATCATCCAGCCGCGAGCGCTCGGGACAGGGCGGAGGGGTCCACTCTAAACCGATGCTCGCGGCCACCCGGGAAAGCATGGCCGTCATCTCTGGATCAGACTGAGCCACAGCCGTATTCACACCAGAAGGTGGCAGCTGTGACGAGTCGTCACTTCCAGATGAATCAGACCCGCCTTGTGATGCTGCGATTGAGATCGTGTCTTCCTCTGGAGCGCCAAAGGAAACCCGCGGGACATCAAACGACGGTCCCGCGGGAATCCCCTGAACGCTCGCGGGTTGCAACACTGGTGAAGGTGCTGTGGGGCACGGCAAATAGTCGGCGCTTTGTTCCACACAGTCACCGTCAGATCACCCTGGCCACCAGCCGAAGTAGAGCCTCTCGAGGAGGCGCTAGATCGGGGTGTGGATGAGGGGACTCTCACTCTTGCGAGATCATTGAGTCTCCATCTAAGTGTCGCGATGGTCATGTTCCCACAGAGAGAACATGACTCATCCACGAGCGCTGCTCTAGCGTGATTAAAGCCCAAACACACTAGACAACGCTCGTGCCCATCAGAATCAGACACAAGCCGACCGCAACCAGAAGTGCAGAAGTGCACAAACTCAGTGCTGAAGCGCCCGCGGAGAACACATTCACTGGCAAACCACGCTCAGATAGGCAGGAAGTGTGCACTCGCTTGGAGATCGCCGTCACACCAACACTGGAGAGTTGCTCGTCTCGTAAGAAGCTGACAATCAGATAGCTCAGGGAGTGAAGAATACACTTGGCTCCGAAGCGAAAACATATCTGCCTGTTGCCGGCATCCTCCTTTTATACCCACGAGGTGGGGCGGAGTTCCGTCATGCAAATTCCACAGACCCATGGCATTTCTTTGCCATTGGCTCGTTTTGTAATACTCGAAGTTGATAGGCTTTCTAAGCGAAACCCCATTCGTCGTCATCCGACGTAACTCGGAGTGACAACGAAAGGGAAAGTTTCTTTCTGACATGGAACTCAAAAATATGTTATTTAGAATGTCCAAGCTGCACACTCTCACAAGTGTGAAGCTCCAAAAAAAGCGCATTTCAGTCTTAAAAACAGTTCATTTGGCTTATGAAGACAACGTATCAGGTAGTTCGGACTAAGTTTATAGTGGCTTTAGGAGCCAATCCCCATTCAATTCCATTGTAGGGAGAAGTGCAGCACGAACATTCTTCTAAATCTCTCCTATTGCAATCGACATAGGCAAGAGTGCCATATGGGTTTGCAAAGACACCAGGGCGAGCAAATGATATCAGAATTTTTAGATAACCGATCCCTTTCAAATATATAGCACAATTACGTAAGCCATTTGAATGTAAGCAAATTATCCCCATCCATCCGTAAAGGAAGGACTCTTTATGAGACAGAGATGTGTGTTTGTTCCTGTTCAGTATCTCTGTCACTCCTCATAAGATTTCCTCCCACTCAGGAGAGCACAGTGTGCTTCTTACACCCACTCAGCCTCTAACAAGCCCACAAAACTGACACTTTCCTGCACATTTTACTCATGTTACAAATTCTGCAAACTCCTATTGTACAGTTATGAGCTCTAATATGCCCCTTTTCTTTCAGGAAATCCTCTTGGAAATAACGTATACTGGCATTAACTCTTGAATTTAGAAATGTGTTATATGTAAAGCAGGGGACCTGGTTTTCTCGTGAGACACGGGATGAAGCATGTGAAGGCTTCTTAAAGTAACACCGGACACGTGCTGAGCTATTAAAGAAATGTTCTGGGTGAATTTAAACATTTATTAATGTTTGCCTTGGTGCTTGAATTTGGCAGATCATGTGTTACAATATTGCATATATATATTTTTTTCTTTTTCTTTTTTTAAACTCCACTTATCTGTTTGCGGCATTGCAGAAAAGAGTAGACCTGATTGTCAGGGTTCTGTCACTTCGGTCTGGTTTATTCTTGTTTGGTGACAAACACTCCCACGGTCTTGTCATTGTTGTCTGTGTGGTGAGTTGTTTTTTTAGTTTATTGTGTGTGGAACGTGGTTTTCGGATGATTGTGTTTGTGTTCGCTGGCCATGTGCTCTTGATTTTGTCATGTTTGTTGTGAGCACGGCTTGTCATGTTTGTTTGTGCCATGTGCTCTCCTGTCTCCTGCCCTTTTTGTTACCTGATTCTTGGTTTATTTGCCATCCTCAAATCTGCTTTATTTGTTCTCATTTATTCTCCTTGTGTTTGCAGTCCCGTGCAAGTTCTTCGTCATACATACCGCTTGTGTCCAAGTCTTGTCCTCCTGTGTCCAGCCCTGCCTTGCCTGCTACTGCTGTGTTCCTATGGGGTAGTTTTCCATTGTTTTGTTTTACTTTTATCATTAATAAAAACCCATTGTTCTCTACATCGAGTCCTTGCTCCTCCTTCAACCGCACTCCCTGACACTGTGGGCCCAATTTTAGCGATCTAAGCGCATGGTCTAAAGTGTGCGGCGCAAGTGCACTTAAGGGCGTGTCCGAATCCACTTTTGCTAGCTTAACGGCGGGAAAAATGGTCGCACGCCTGGCGCATGGGCTAAAAGGGTTAGAGTAATGGGTGTGTTTTGGGTGTAACATGCAATAAACCAATCAGAGTCTCATCTCCCATTCCCTTTAAAACCCAGTTGTGCTAATGCCAAGGCGGATTTGCTATTTACATGACGGACTGAACGCTTCTCTAGCAAGGAAACGGATCTACTCGTGCGCGAGGTTTAAGCGCGCAAGCACACCATCTACGGGACAAAGTGTACGAGCGTTGTGGACCCCCCTATAGGCGCACATTACTAACGCGCTCTTTAAATAACAATACAAATACTGCGCCAATTACTTTAGACCCGGGGCCTGTTTCAGAAAGGAGGTTAAGTGAAAACTCTGTATGATAACCCTGAAATAAGTGGCACACTGAAGAAGGCACGCGCCGAAACGCGTTTGTGCAAATAAAACAATTTATGCATAGTGCGGCCTCTTTCCTGTTTATAAACCCTGAAATAAGGCAAACTCTGGGTTTTCCCTTTCAGAATGGGAGGTATGTCAAACCCCTATAAGCAGAGTTAGTCAAGCCCGTTTCTGAAAGAGGGGTAACTTATACTCAGAATCAGTTACCAAGGTAACTTACTCTGTGAACCTAACCTGGTCGGGACCAGGTTTTCTTATAGAGGTTTTGTTTTAGTAAATGCATTTTGATTTAATAATCTTTAGCTATTTTGACTGGAAACAACAAGACAAAAATGCAAAGTAAGAAAAGCATTTTTTGCAGTGCAGTTCATTCATTCATTCATTCATTGCACATTTTTCTGTATAACATCGGAGAGAGCACATTAGTAAAGCTGCTGTATCGGAGCATGAAGGAAAATGTGCCTCGCTCTCACGCTCTTTCTGAGAATTTTTGCGTTGTTTCCTGGACACAAACTCATGAGATCCATCAAAGAGGAGTTTCACAGGATTGCAGGACAGTGGTGGAGAAATCGGTTTAAATGAGGCTAATCTGATAAATGGCATTCATTTGATAACATCTTGCTGTGACCTCTGAAAGTAACCTAATAATTAGATTTTCCTTTAGGATTTCCAATGTGGTTGGATGCATTGATTATATTCCCATATTCCTATCATCACACCTTCCGAAAATGAAACCGATTACTGTATGGAATGGAAGGATAGTCTGAGATATATGCCGTAACCACCACAGCTGTTAAATACACACAAATTATTCACAATTTATTTGGTCTTCTTTATTTCCTACAAATACAAAAGCAACAGTTATTATTTTTCCTGTTGGATTTTAATATTCTTTCAATATTGTGTATCTCCTCTTCATCTATCAGTGATGGTGCAGGTCCAGGCTCTGTTGGCCCAGTAGAGGTCAAATGTTAATTTCATTAGCCTAATTAAAAAAATGTAACAGGTTGGATTAGAGAACATTTAATTATGTGAAAAGAGCATTATACTATGTGGAAACAGCTGCTGCACATTGAAGTAGACACTGAATTATATTTATTTAATTTGTCAAATGTTTGTAAAGTCATGTAGCCTACAGCCATGAACCTTTTATGCTTAAAGATTGAATTAGGAATTTATTGTTAATTTTTAGTTGCTGCCACATTTGGGACACCATGAAAATGAGTATTAGTTCAATAACTTACCTTTCTGTCAGTTTTCACCTGATAATATAACAGTGAAAAAAATTATACTTGTGTATTGACTCGGAACATGTGAACTTCTTTTTGTGGGGTGCTGTTGGTTGCCATGGTGAATCGTAATTTCGGAGCTCCATTGATCATGGCTTTTCATAGTCGTGGGGCACGCGCTTAACTCAGAGTCAACCTACTCAGAGTTGATTGAACTAACTCAATTCAGCTGTTCTGAAACCGAAAACTCAGAGTTTCCCATCTCAGGGTAAGTCAACTCAGAGTTCAAGTTTTAACTCAGAGTTGGTTGAACCTCCTTATTGAAACAGGCCCCAGCTTTCAGTTGGTCAATGGCACAGTCTATTTTAGTTTCCTCAAAATAGCAACGCGCCAAAAATGCGCCCGAACATACCTCGTTTTCAGACCAGCAGCCCATGGGCGCACAAATGGACGCAAATGCATTTGCTACTTAAAAAACGTGGCGCAGGACATAAAAATGATAACTGTGTCAGGCTGAAACTAGCACAAAACATTTGTGTAGAAAGTATAATTTTCGTTAAAGGGTTCCTAATATGCTTTTTTGAAAACATTTTTAACTTTCTTTAGTGTGTAATGTTGCTTGAAAAAAGTCTGCAAAGTTCCAAAGCACAAAGTCCCTCCAGCAGGAGTTATTCTCTATACCAGTGACACTGTTTCTGAACTCCCTGAAATACTTTGTCTTGAGTTTTCTTCTGGGAACGAACACATCACAATATCCCTCATTTAAATAATTCCCGCTCGAGGCATAATGCAAAATAAAGGGGCGAGGCCTGGTTGAGTTGAGTTAGTAGTGAATGAATGAATGAATGAGGCATTTATATGTAATTTTTAGTAATGTCTCGCCATGACCAAGATATGCTGTTTTTTCCACCCTGAAGCTAAACCCCGCTTTCTCTGCCTTCTTGTTGTGCTCTTGTTTTTTTTCTAATGACTGCTTTCTGAACCATGCTAGTCAGATGTTATAAATTACAGTTATATCATCACAACTTAAATGTATTAGAGTGAAAAGACTGTGAAACATCCTGCACAAGTTGTGCTTGTGAAGGTGGTTCGTGTTGATCAGTTTGTTCCTCTTGACTGTCATTATTAGACTCGAACTGATACGGCAAATCTGACCAATCAGAGCAGAGTAGACCAATCACAACAGACTGGGTCATCTGACTAATCAGAGCAGAGTAGACCAACCACAACAGACTGGGCCATCTGACCAATCAGAGCAGTGTAGACCAATCACAACAGACTGGCCCATCTGACCAATCAGAGTAGACCAAGCAAGCAAACAAACAAACAAACAAATACAAATAAAAAACATCAATCAAGTTCTTTAGCAAGTATATGCTCGGCATTTTGTTTTTTAAATGTCTGAATTGTCTCAGCCCAAGACTTCCATTCAAACTGTAAATGCCATTTTTGTTTGTTTTTACTGGACACAGATGCTGTTGACAGAGCTCAAATTAAACCTGAAATGTTCTTCCAAAAAAGAAAAAAAGAAAACAAAAGTATGCTAAAAACAGTTTTTGGGTTGTGTAACAGCTAATTTTGTATAGCTGTCTGAGTAGATTAGTATGCATGTCTGAAGCTGTCTGAAAATATATCCATTTCTGCCAGGACCGTTTGAACAAATTACAGTGGGAAATTACATCTGTTTCCCCCCTAAAATCATCATTCAGGTGTCGACAACACATACCTTGTCAAGACATGACTGAATTCTTGAAAAAACTACTTATATGAGTGCAGAAATGATGAGGCACATAAAGGGTTGCCAATGGCTGTCCCAATTCAGGGGCTGCATCCTCCGAAGGCCGCATTCGAAGGTCGATTGCGTCACAACAAAGGCTTTCCCAAGTCGAAAGATCCTTCTGCGGCCTACCGTTAGTGTTGCCAAGTCCGAGGTCTTTTTTTAATTGGGTTACTTTTAAGTTGTTGCCGCGGGTAAAAAAAAAAATCCCGCGGGTTGATTTCCACCCCTGTAAGTACGATTTTGACGCTCCAACACCCCCAAAACATCCCTCATACTCACAAATCCAGTGGAGAAGTCGGTCGCCCGATGGAGAAGATCCAATGGGCTTTTTGGGCTACTTTTGTTGCACAGACCTGGCAACCCTGCCTACCGTCCTTCTTTCCCCGGGCCGCGAAGGATAGAACGAGGAACCAGCACCAGCCAAGAGAAACGAGACCGAGATGATGAGCTGATAGTTATTTTGGGAGGACATGAAGTTTCAGAGAGAGACAGAGCAGGGAGAGAATGGACTGAGAATGGATTGTTTTCTCTTATTGACAGATTCTTCTCGGTGCGTCCTTCGAAGGCCTTCATAGGACGCAGCCCCTGAATTGGGACACAGCTAAGGTGCGGCACTAGAGAATAGAATAGAAGAATAGTATAGAATGAGGAATTTATATAGTGCTTTCATATGTACTACTGTACACACAAAGTGCTTTACAATCATGTCGGGATCTCTCCTCAGCCACCACCAGTGTTCAGCATCCACTCAGAAGATGTGACGGCAGCCACAGTACAACGGCGCCAGTGCGCTCATCACACACCAGCTATAGGTGTAGAGGAGAGAGAGTGACAGAACAAATTCAATGGATGGGTATTATTAGGAGGCCATGATTGACGAGGGCCATTGGAGGGAATGTGGCCAGGGCATCGGGGTTACACCCCTACTCTTACGAGAAGTGCCATGGGGTTTTTAATGGCCACAAGAGTCAAGACCTCGGTTTAACGTCTCATCCGAAGGACGGTACTCTTTGACAGTATAGTGTCCCCGTCACTATACTGGGGCGTTAGGACCCACACAGACTACAGGATGAGCGCCCCCTGCTGGCCTCACTAACAGCTCTTCCAGCTGCAACCTGGTTTTCTCAGGAGGTCTCCCATCCAGGTACTAACCAGACTCAACCTTGCTTAGCTTCAGTGGGCAACCATTCTTGGGCTACAGGGTGATATGGCTGCTGGCTAGAGCTAGAGGAGCCACTAGAGGTGGGTTTCCAGGGAATAAGCTAATGTGATTAGCAAGCCCCAAATGTGGTCTGATATGGTCTAAAACAAAACTAATAAACATCTGATTAGGTCAAGCCTAAGAGTTTCCACTATTGTAAAAAAATAACTACATACATCAGTTATGTTGATCTGTAGGTATGACAGACTGCCTTTTTCTATTCCACTGCAGATTTTCATTGTTTTTTCATGTAAACGCGGTAGACGGACGTCTTTAACCATTTCCCTTCGCGCATGAAATGAAATTATTAAAAACAAAAAAAAATCCATCTCTAGGCCATTTTTTTTTGTCATTCCACTGAGACTGCATGTCGTGTTTTTATCAGCGAAAAAGTGTTCTGTGAACCAGCCATATAAAGTTAGAGGGACAATTGTATTTTAGTTTTTATATCATAAGCCTAAGAGCATATATTTTAGTATTATTGAGATACTGTCATGGTATTTATTTTCTCCAGTCATTTTAATTTTAGTTTAAAGTGCAGTAGATTTGTTATGTGCTTTTTTGTCATTTGTATTGCTTTTTTTTTTTTTTTTTTACAAAATATTTGTTTATCCTTATTTTATTTCAGCTGAAAGTAATTTTGGCTCTTTGATGTTAATTTATTTTATTTCAGTAAAATGTTCCGTTAAGGTTTTCAAAATTTAGATAACAATTATATTATTTAGTATATATATATATAATTATATTATTATTTAGTATATATAAATAATAAAAAATTATTTTAATATTTATTATTATTATTAAATATTTTAAATGATTTATTATATATATATATATATATATATATATATATATATATATATATATATATATATATATATATATATTAAATACATTTTAATATGATTTTAAATTATTTAATTTTTTATTTTTAACTGTATATACTTTATATTTAATATATATTATTAAAACAATTAAAACATTTAAAATATATAATTTAAGTAATATATATGTATACTGTGTGTGTATATATATATATATATATATATATATATATAATGTTACTTAAATTATATATATATAAATATATTCATTAAATATATATATATATGTTCAAGTTTATTATTATATTTATAATC
This sequence comes from Siphateles boraxobius, assembly GCF_051911475.1. Classification (NCBI taxonomy): domain Eukaryota; kingdom Metazoa; phylum Chordata; class Actinopteri; order Cypriniformes; family Leuciscidae; genus Siphateles; species Siphateles boraxobius. Next base: position 30,494,997 of record NW_027508733.1, read on the forward strand.
TGAATATTCTGTTAAATATTATATAATAATACATGGAATTAAATATGATGTAATAATAATTATAATAATAATACATTTATATCAAAATGATCACATATAAATTCACAGACCAAACTCTATTAGATGTTTAAGTTAAACTCCAAACTCGACCCTTGAACCATTCCAGAACCCTGCGACGGTTGTCTCGAATTTCGCCTGTCAAACCACACACACTCCAAAATAACCCTTGTTGACAAGGCATGTTTACCACAATATTTAACTAATGAATTGCAGAGTGTGGAGGATATATTGCAAAAATGAGAGGCAAACACATCACATACTAAATGTCAGATGTCAAACGGCCTGCCACGACTGAGCGCGTTTTGGGAAACTGATTTGAGATTGATCCTGACAGTAGTTAAATGACACTAAGCTCTGGTGACTTGAGCAACAATTCAGAAGCCTTGAGTTTTGCCATCATCCGAGTCTGCAGGGAACTCGACGCTCATTGCTGTCAATCCTGGAAATCTATAATGCTAGATATTGAATTTGGGATATTTATGACAAACTTTCAATCATTGGAAGATCTTATGAAACAAATTCACCAGTGTGCAGGTTTGTGATTATGTGTCTGTTACATTTTTAAAGGCCTTATTGGTTAAAAAAACTTCTTAAGTAAAGTTTTTCCTTATGTAGCTCAACTTGTAGAGCCTTGCAATAGTAACGCCAAGGTCACAGGTTCCCTGAATAAAATTATACCTTCAAAATCCCTGCAAATGTCAAATAAACAGACCAATATCACATTGCTGTTTTAACTGCTCCATTTGTGCACAAGATGTGAGCTTGGACCTCTGTAAGGTCTCTTTTAGACAGAGAATAACAAGGTCACCCTAATTCCCATCCCCAAACCATTATATTGTCTGTGTAATGTTTGATCTGGCTGATAGCTAACAATCCTCCCATTCAGATGTCCCTGAACATGGGCTATTTGCCTTTAAAATGTAATCATGCATGTAAATGTTTCACCTCCCCATTATAACCCCTCTGAATACCTACGGCAGTTAAAGTAGGGTTTTCTCTATTAAGTACTACTACCATATCTATTTGTTCTGCACAATTGAGTACACCAAGTGTCTGTTATATACAAACCAAACAGCTCAGAGATTAATCACACCATACAATATTTCAAATATTTAAATATTTTGAAAATATTTTGAAAATCGAACAAAAAAATAAAGGTGCGAAAGGATGTACTTAAATGATTTTTTATTAAGATAAACTATTGCATAAAGCATTGCTTATTATGTAATCAAATAAACAAACAAACAAACAAAAATAATTGGACAGTCACCAGTTGTAAATACAAAAACAATACAGGTTATATTTAGGTCATTTAAAAGTGACTAATAACCTTAGAGCTCTTTTATCCTTAGAGCTTTCTCATCTTTATCATCTAAATAATCCAGAAAACTCACTCTCCCAACAAAGGTCCATGAAACTTCCCCCAAAACTAACATCCCAAATGAAGCTAACACACTGGCAGAACCCATTGTCCTGTTACAGGACACATTAAGACTGATAAGACTTTTTACGACCTCACTCTCACTTAATTCTTGCTGAGAATGAGAAATAAACCCTTTTAATCCTATATATTCTATATATAACCACTTGAGAAATGTATACATCTAATTTTTCCATCTCATGATTATTATTGTATGTGGTTTGGCCTATGTATTCATTCTCTCTTTTAAACTCTTTTGGATTAATTGTTCAGACTTGCACGCTATGGTTCATCAATATCATTTGCGAAGAATGTTTAGTCTCTATAAACTCCCCAATCTTTGTTCCCCATTTGTTAATTTACATTACATTTATCTAACTTTGTGATGCATTAGTATTATAAGAATCTTGAAGACTCTCTTGTTAAACACCCAATCAAATTACATGTTCAAAGGCCTCCTTAAACAAAAGGTCATAAATAAATTCCCTCCAAAGGGAACAACTTCTTATTGGCTCACACACCTCCAGAGGGTGTGACATCTTCACGCTTTAAAAATCCCTGATCACGAGATCACGCTCTCTTAGTTCCTTTCTAAAATCCTGATCTGAAGATGATGCTAAACTAGAAGTTTTCTAAGGACCCCCAAGCTTGTGACAGGCTACGGCCTTGTCTTTCCATTCTCTCTCATTAAGCCAACATCAGCAAAGATCAACTGGAGCCTCAACAAATTGCATCAGGACAGTTTAATTCAAATGGGTGAGACATGCAAGTATCAAACTTAGTCTCATTATTTGATACATTGAGTATCCTTACGCCTTTTAAAGAAGGGTGTGTTAGAACTAAACTGATGGTTTGCTCAAGGCTGTTGATCTGCTGAATTTCAAACAATGCTATAACTTCTTGCTTTCCTGTATTCTGCTTCAACTCTCTTTCCCTTGGTAAACTGTATGCATGTGTATGTTAGAGTAGTTTAAGTGTTTAGTCTAGTTAATAAAATCTTATTGAGTCCCTAATCATGCAGATTTTGACTATTTGCTGTTAGTAGTACTGTACAGTAAGAAAGACATTTCCCATACCCCGGAAATGTACATTTCTTAGAATTAATAAACAATTCACACTTGAGTGTTCACGGGACAAACAGGTTAATTGATTGTAATATTAATTTTACAAAGTTAAGTTAATTCTATTAACTAAACCAATTGTTTGTAATCATATAACAATTTATGATTGATTATTTCTTTAGAGCTAATTTGCTACACTTATCATCAAAAATATTTCTCTATTGACAGCATGTATATTTAAAATAACATGATATTTTAATAGGGCAAATTCAGATGTGTGTTTTATAATACATGTTATTCATTTATCTTATATCTTATATCTTGTTTTTCTCATTTGGTGAAAGCAGATCAGCTTTTTGATGTTACATGTTTGCTGACCATCTTATTTCAGGACCATGGACAGCAACCAAACAAACGCAGTTGCCAGAGAGCACCATGGACAGCACCCTAAAGAGCAAACCATCTCGACAGGACCATGGACAACACCCTAAAGAGCAAACCATCTCGACAGGACCATGGACAACACCCTAAAGAGCAAACCATCTCGACAGGACCATGTACAGCACCCTAAAGAGCATAACATCTAGACAGGACCACGGACAGCACCCTGAAGAGCAAACCATCTCGACAGAACCATGGACAGCACCCTAAAGAGCAAACCATCTCGACAGAACCATGGACAACACCCTTAAGAGAAAACCATCTCGACAGGACCATGGACAACACCCTAAAGAACAAACCATCCAGACCAGCCTGATCTCACGGCAATTCGTACACATTTTACAAGGTGGCTAATTCGTACTAATTCATACGACCTCACTCGTATGAATTAGTAAGATTTTTGCTAAATACGAATTTGTACGAATGACTTTTTGTACCCCTGACCCCACCCCTAAACCTACCCATCACGTGGGTTTAGACAAATCGTACAAATTAGTACGAGTGAGGTCGTAGGAAATCCTACGAATTAGCGACTTTTTAATCACTCGTACAAATTCGTACAAATTGGTCGTGAGATAGCATTGTCCAGACAGGTCCATGGACAGCACGCTAAAGAGTAAACCATTCAGTAGGGCTGCCCCTTAATAGTCGACAGATCGTTAACTGCAGGAAATACAAACATTTGCCTATCATTCATCAACCTCAAATATGGCTTATCACATGAAACATGTAAGTAGCAGGCTAGCAGCACTTTACAAGTCTGCTCGCTCTAATGTTAACCTAGACAAATGTGCACTATTATTAGACGCATATTGTTTGTGTGGAGAGCGCGCTTACTGCATAACATACAGGGGCCGGCGTGATCACATCACTTGCATTCAACTTAAAATACATTTTTGGTCATACAGATAAGAGTAATGCAAACTGTAAAGGGTCTACTTTTATTTTTGTAAACTCAAAATAACAACAAAACGTTGTGATACTTTCTGTCGATTCGGCCTTGAATTTGAGTGCATCACATAAATTAATCGAAACTCAGCATATACTTGCCTCCCAGACATGAGTAATATATAGAAAGCTTGGAATTTTTACATTTGAATGAACAGATTGCAATGGAAAATAAATATTCTCCGATTATGTAATCCGTATGAAAAGTGCATATAGGTGCGTCCACTACTGCGGAGATGACGAGTCAGCATTGTGACTTTATCTCTGCAGCCGAAAACACAGAAAACATTACCAATAAATTATAAAAATGTTTAGACAGTCTCATTCTGTTTTTGTCACGACACATTCATAATCATTACTTTTGCCGGTGTACTGTGGCAAGCTTTATGTTTGAATTTCAGCTGATTAGACTATAAATGTTTTATCTAATTAAAGGTGCATTATTATGATTTATGGCTTGTTAGTAAATAAAATACAACAAAAACGTGCGATTAGTCGAATAATGGCTTCAATGAAAGACTAATGGAAAAGTCAAGGGCAGCCCTACCATTCAGACAGGACCATGGACAGCACCCTAAAGAGTAAACCACACAGAGAGGACCCTGGACAGCACCATGAAGCACAATCCATCCAGAGAGGACCCTGGACAGCACCATGAAGCACAAACCATCCAGACAGGACCATGGACAGCACCATGCACCACAAACCATTCAGACAGGACCATGGACAGCACCCTAAAGAGTAAACCACCCAGACAGGACCATGGACAGCACCATGAACCACAAACCATTCCGACAGGACCATGGACAGCACCATGAGGCAAAACCCATTCAAACAAGACCCTGGACAGGTCTTGTTTAATATCAAACAGCACCCTTAATATCAAACTGACTGGACAGTACCATGGACAGAAACCTAAGCACCAAATTTACCAGACAGCACCATGAACAGTACCCTAACTACAGTACACCAAAGAGCGTATAAATGCTAAAATAGGCCTATCAGATGTCAGCAGTTTTTTACAATGTACTACCCCCCAAACCCCCCCACCCCACCCCACCCCACTCCAAACCCACAACAAAACTCTTGTAACCCACCACAGCTCACAGCAGGGCCAATACAATTTTACGCCGGGCTCAAGACGGCTCTGATGGACTTTTAGCAGTGTGATGTGGCGTGTAAAATCTCGGGCCTTTTCCAGGACAGTGGCCCTCTCTGAGTCTGCTGTTGTCGAGGTAAGTGAAGTGGGCAGTTTTAATAAGCCGGGACATCGATTCCTCCTGGTCTCCTCTCCCCTGTTCAATGAGGAAGCAAACAATCGAGCACTGTTCCCTCCACAACACCTTTCCATTCCATTAGCTCCACACGACTCAACGCACATTTCCCTCCTCCTGCCACCTGGGGTGTCAAGAACAAAAATAATTTGATCAAGCCAGGACTTTGCGCCTGTATATAAAGCTTCTTCTTCTTTTTTTTTTTGCAGACTATCATCCGGCTTCTTTTTCGAAGAGTGTTTTTGTCTTCCCGTCAGATATTATTTGTTATGTTCCATGACAATGAGCTTTCCAGACAAGGATTTTGAACAAGTGAAATGGAGCGTAGCCCCTAATGGAGGATAGGAATTCCTGGCAAAACATTAAAAAAAAATTGTGAAAACAACAAGCGGAGAATTTGTATCATTTTCAGAGGTTAGGTGACCAGAACAGTCAGAAATGCAGTTATTCCCGGAGCTTGCATTTAGCTGTGCATGTAACGTGGTACGCATTTGTAGGTTGTGTCTATGACAGAGGTTTGTATGTTTGTTTCAGGTCAGGCTTTGATGTGGTCTCTGCCCATGACCTGAATGTGAAATCAGACGCCTTCAGACATTTCCTGATGACTTACAAGAAAAGCACAGGCACAAAAGCGACTGCACGGACACAGAAACATGTTTGCTGACAGCCTGCCTTTGTTATGCTTAGAGAATATTAAGTACGACTGTACTGAGTGTATATTTGCACGTGGCATATACATGCATTTCTCTTTCTTTCTTTCCGTCTGTTTGTCTATCTGTCTATCAATCAATCTATGTATCCATCCATCCAGCCATCCATCCATCCCCATCCATCTATCTGTCTTTCTGACTACCTATCTGTCTGTCTAATTGACTACATATCTGATTGTCTTCCTCTCTGACTACCTATCTCTCTGTCTGACTCTCCATATTTCTGTCTGTCTTGCTATCAGTCAATATAGCTGACTGTCTGTCTGTTTGTCTGTCTGTCTTTCTATTGAAGTGGACAAAACACCCACTTATCCATCGGGAATAACTTGTCTGCATGTCTTCTCTAATGTCTCTGTGTAGACCCACGTCAGGTGGCCAAGGTTGGTTTTTCCAGATAATTTAGTGATATGTTGTGTCCACTACTGCTATTATCATCACCATTGTATAACATTAGCATTCCCTGTCAGGCTATTGTACAGTAAATGTTAAATTATGAGGAACTCCAGAGGGTGTGAGGCCTTATCTTGAGCCGTTGAGTCAGAGTAGATAGACACACACACCTCTCTGGGATAAATCCTTTGCACACTCCACTGGGCATAAAGCAGAGATAAGATTTCCATGAGAAGTAAATCCATGACTTCAGCTTTTCTACACTTCAAAAGGGGCAAGAGGGGAATAAGGAAATATGGGCAACAATACAACACCTGGTGTAAGGGAGAAATATTGCACAGGATAAAAGCCAGAAAAGATTCAGCGATTTAGAGTGCAGTGAAGTCTGATTCGTTTTAGTGAATTGCTTCTTTTGGACAGTTCTTACATAAGAGTTTCTTCAAACTGATTCATGGATTCATTTGAGAACCACATAAACGTAAAACCATATAAACCATAATTATCTTTTGAATTTCTTTAACAATGGGAATCTTAATGTATCAAAACCTACAAATATTTGCTTCTGTTTTATTTATAACAAAACTACACAAATTAGGGTAGTTTAAAACCTCTGGTGCTCTTCCCGTGTCTATCATTTAAAAAAAAAAATCAATGAAATGAATGTAATATATTTTAGTTCGATAATGTTTTTTATTTCATATTTTGTATTGTCAGGGGATTTTATGGTACTAAATTATATTTTTGCTGTATTTATAATCAATTTATTAACTTTTTGATCATTTCCAACTTCCAAACTGTCTTAAATCTTGAATGCTTTATGCACAGACTTAAGTTGGATCTCTTTTCACAGACTACACTTGGAAGATTATTGCTGAAGTGAAAAAAGTTTTAAAAAGTGAACGTAAAAAAAGGTTACAGAATATAATGTTTATCGTTATGAAAAAATGTTAACCTGATATCTCAAAAAATGTGCTTTCATTAAGACTTTGTTTGGTCATAGTACCAAAGGTTTTCACTAGGTGAAATTCATCTCCCATTCATTTCCAATGCGCTAATTTTTGACCGCGAGGAGCACAGGTGTGACTATTTTTTGACCATTTATCCTGTTCGAATAATGTCAATGATATTTAGAGCAAGCACCCAACTTTACCATGTTTTGTACCGATCTGATGAAGAAAAAAAGAAAAAGAAAAAAAGAATAAAAATTTTCGGTCCATCATGAAGCATATTTGGTTTGACCTGCTGAGGTGAACAATATTCATGTTGTAGCCATTTAAGTACATTTATTTGGTTTCATATTTTTGTTCCAATTTTGAAGGACCATTGATGAAAAAAAAAAAAAAAAAGCCTCTTGGTTTCAGGCACTATGGTGTGCCCTGTTCATGGAAAGTGCCTTGAAATAGCAAAAAAAGCCTTTTACAGATGGATGTTGCCTGTGTTTATCACTCTCTCAGATGTTTGGTCTTTCACAATGGTCAGCGCACTGCTCTGTTATCAGCTCTCTATGCATTCAAGCCCTTTGCAATGCTATCTGCCATGCACACCCAGTCTCTATTTATTTGAGAACAAGAGTCTGTACCACGCCTATTCCAGACACTATTTCTGGGAGACATGTATTTTTGGTCGCTGCATGATAGTCATTAAGTCTTTAAATGTATCCCATGGTGCAATTAGCCCACCCACACATGAGAAAAGCTAGCTGGTGATTGGTGGGGGCTGTCAGATCCTCATCCCCCGCACGTCTCCTCAGCTGGCGGTATCAGCAAGTTGCATGCGTACACCGCAGCTTTAGATTACCACAATGAGAACCATTCAAGGTTACGAAAGAAAGGCATAATAGACTTGATGTGCAAAACGCTTCAGCACAATTTGCTGCTTGCTCTAAGGTTGAACAAATTTAGTGGATCTTGATTAGTCCAGCTGTGCGAAAATACACAATATAGTACCAGATATGACATCTCAGCCATAACTGTTAACCTCAGTTTAAATGTTAGAAACTATAGGCCCTATCATATACCCGGCGCATATAAATGCACCGTCAGGTCATTTTTTTTGCTAGTTTCAGCCCGACGCAGTTATCATTTTCATTGTTGGCGTAATATATTAAGGAACTGAAATAAAAAGGAAACCTGGTCTTAAGTCAATGGCGCAATATTTTTTTGTTATTTAAAGAGCACGTTAGTATATATAGGCGGGTCCTCAACGCGCGTAAACTCTGCTTATTAAACACACACTTTGCTTATTACACACACACAGGGATGCACAGCAGCACACAAACTAGCCAAATATAAAAAAAATATTATTATTATTATTATTATTGTGTACATAAAGATATGGTGGAATCCGGCTTGTCCCGTGGATGATCTCCTTGTGTGCTTTAACCTTGCGCACGAGCTGATCCGTTTCCTCTCTAGAGAAGTGTTCAGTCTTTCCACATGCAAATTCCATCATGTAAATAGCGAATCCGCCATGCCGCGCGCGCAACTGGCTTTTAAAGGGAATGGGAGATGAGACTCTGATTGGTTTATTGCAACTTACGCCCAAAACACACCCATTACTCATTAAGAGAATAGGGACAACCCTTCTAGACCATGCACCGGGAGCGCCGACCATTTTTCCAGTCGTTAAGCAAGCAAAAGTGGATTCTGACGCCCTAAGTGCACTAGATCCTTAAAATAGGGTCCTAAGGCTTGGTTTCACAAACTGGGCTTAGACTAAGTCAGCATTAGGCCTTAGTTCAAATTAGGGGTAGGACAAAATATCGAAAGGGCAATATATCGTTGTCCTCCGTGCGATATGGGAATCGATAAACTGGCGCTAAATATCAATATTTGAATTAATAAAATAAGGCGCTCTAAATAGACTTCCCTGCTCCCAGAGTCACTACTTCATGGCTCCTCGAGGTGGCGCTAAACACATGAATGAGGGAAACGAGAACATAAGTTGACTAGCCTATGAAAAAGAGTTTTTTAACAGGATGACGGACAGCAGTGTGAGTAAAATACACAGATACGTTTAAGTCCAAAGTCTGGACGCACTTCGGCTTTATACCATTGATGGGACAAACAAAATCGACAAAGAGTATGTGATATACAAGCTAGGTAAAAGAAAAGTGCACGGGTAATACCACGAACATGAACGCCACTTGCAACGCCATCACCAGGATCATATTGACAATGTTTAATTTACTTAAAGTGTTCAATTTAATATACAGACTGAAAAACTTTTTCTAACTATTTGGACTTAAATAAAAAGAGAAAACCTGCACTTAAACTTTTCACGGCCATTTTGTTTTCATAGTTAGACAGATATCGTGATGTATCATTATGGGATTGTCTGGCAATATATTGATTATCACAGAATTGCTGTATCTTGATATTATCGGTATCGTGAGCCATGCATTGTGTTTCGTATCGTATTATGATTCCCACCTCTAGTTCAAATAGGACATTAAGTATCTTTTATTAATGAGCCTTAGAAAAAAAAAACATTACTGGTGTACATCTTGAGACAAAACAATGGCACTGACATATTTTAAGATATCTTAGTGCAAGTTGCTTTCAGTTAAAACAGCTCAAACATGCATTTTAGTCTGAGAATAGCTTAAACCCTGTCTATGAAACCAGTAGTTTACCTTGAAGAGCAAAGATTGGGCTTAATAAATTTGCATATTAAAATGTGAATGGGGAAAACCTGGTAAAAACATTGTTACTCACACTTGTGTGCTACGACATTACTGTCATTTCCAATATAGTCGACATCGACACAAACAAACGGATAGTGTCTTACTGACGTAATCTGGAAGTCTGTTATGAATAAAGTTCATCCGTTCCACACTTAATGCAAGATTATTATACATTTTTCATTTGTATCTTATAGCTAAAGCGTGTCATTTCTGCACCACTAGCATTGCCAAAAGGAACTGAAAAAGGATTGTTTTCAAACAAAAGAAAAAAATAATGATTTCAAATTGTGTCCCTTCAAGTGTCCCATATTATTCATTGTATCCGTCCTCAAAGTTAAAATCTGTTTCTAATATTTCAGATCAGTGCAGCAAATCCAGCAACAATTCTCCTCATAAAATTCTTATTGACACCAGAAACATTTCAGCTGTATATCTCCCAGTCACCGTTTCATGGTATGAAATGTATTTATCCAACAATATGCAATATGTATCCAGTCAGCGCACAGGAAACAAATTGGAAACACTATCAACGAGGCCTGTAATGGTTGCTATTGTGACTTGTACATACATCTACAGAAAAAAAAGGTGTCATTTTGGATATTGCTAATGGATTCTGGAAGATTTCTAGCTAGAAATGCTTTCAGTGACCTATGGATGTGTGCATATGTTCATATTCTGTAATCATTCTGTTCCTCTGCATTTGAGTCTCTTTTTTTTAGGCTCTTCATTTTCAGGGTCTCTAAGATGACTTGACAAGTTCAACCAAAAATGACAATGAAAGAAACAGTCATTACTTGCTCACTTGCCCTAATGATTTATTCAGAAAACCCCCTAAAAAAGAAAGAAAAAAGAAATGTTTTGAAGAATGTTGAAGCTGCTTTTCTTATTAAATGAAAGTGGTTTAAAACAGAGGCTTTCCAGCTCGAAAATCACTAGAGAGGGATCTTCATTTTACAGTAAAAAAAAACAAACTGTTAATCATTTGAATTTAATTTCGGAGTGAACTATTTATTTACACTGCAAAAATAATTTTCTTAAATGTTTTTGTCTTGTTACCAAATAAAATAAAATAATCAGCATTAAACAAGATATACTTAATAGAGAAGTGAGAGAAAATATCTTTAGGTATATTTAACATAAGCAAGAACATTTTTGAGTGAAAATGTATTTATATTATTTACAACTATATATATAAAAGGTGTATAAATATATATTTATCTTAATATCATCTACATATTTATTAGATTTTTGTTTTACAATAAAAAAATACTTAAATCCTAAAGTACACAGTGCCTGAAACTCGGCTCTTCCTGCATTCACACACGCTTACTCTCTCACACACACACACACACACACACACACACACACACACACACACACACACACACACACACACACACACACACACACACACACACACACACACACACACACACACACACACACACACACATATATAAACATTATTAATTATTATTATTTATTTTATATTAAGATAATTATGTATTTAAATCTAAAATATCCAAAAATATTATATAAATATCTAAATACATATTTATCTTAATATAATCTAAATAATAATAAAGAATAATGTATATATATATATATATATATATATATATATATAAACATGATTGTATTTTTGTTTTACAGTAAAATTATTTAAATACTAATCATTAAATATTGTTTGTTCATATATATATATATATATATATATATATATATACTTTAAAATTTAAGGATATTTTACTGTAAAACAAAAATACAATCAATGCCATTTTTAAAAGATTTGCTTTCACTGTACAATTTAAAATCCCCATCGACAGTATTTAAACAAATGTTTCTTAACACATTATAATATGTTTGTTGAAATGTGTCTGAAATGTTTAAGGAAACCCTGGCTGAGACCTCGACCCGTCAGGCTGAAAGTGGTTAGATGGCCTCTGACACCCTTAAACAACAAGAGACAGAGATAAGTGGGGTCAGTGTGAAATATGATTAAACTACAGGCTTGTGCACGCTTATGATTTAAAGAGCATGCTGCAAACAATTCATCTTCACAACCCACACACATAGTCAGCTAGATTTTTCTGGAACAAAACTAAAAGTGAGCGAGAGAGGGGAGGACATGCCGTGGGGTAGGTGGACCAAACTGGGCCAGATAAAGCATGTCTCTCTGGGAATATTTGAACAGGTAAACACATAAAAATTATGCAGATGCCATGATTTTAAAGCACTGGAGACTGTTCTACTTTTTGCTGTGCTTTAAAAAGCTGGTTTAAAGATATTAATTGAGGGGCTAACACAACACCGATTCAACTTTACATGGACAACTTTGATGCGTTTTGCTCGTTCATTTACACGACAACGGCATTGGGGGCCTGTAAACGCAAACTTTTGAAAACGGGTTTCAAAGTGCACGTTTTTGAAAATGACACCATTATGTATCCATGTAAACTACAAAACATACATTTTTAAAAACAGTGAGATCATGTGCATATGTGTGTATTACGAGTTCAGTCCATAGGAGCGTGATGTTTCTTTACAAAGTGACATCGCCATCTACTGGCCTGGCATGAATAATACAGAGTTTTTAGTCGTTTTCATGGATCCGTGTAAACGGGGATCGTTTTGACAATGCTGTCATCTGTTCGAGAAAAATGTATTGTTGTGAAAAAATTAGTTCATTTACAATGAATGTAACATTTGTAAACTACAAATGCAACTACAACAACAAAAAAATATATACATAAATGTTGCTGTTTGCCACTGTAATTACCAGTGTTATCATGCAGTTGGTGGAAAGCAGGCCTTCCGAGTTTAAATCGGGTGACAAAGATTTTAGGTTTTCAGTCTCAGGAATCAACAGCGACTGTTTTTCAGTAGCTCTAATGTACTTTACAGGAGCTATTCCATTAAAGGTGGGGTAAGCGATATTTCAAAAGCGCTGTTGGACATTGTTGATATTTGAAACAATATTCAATCCTATACCGCCCTGCTCTGAGTTGGTCTCGAAACCCAATCACCGGCATGCGAGGCGAGTGCACTAAAAATAACACTAAACACTGTATTCCCTAACAGTTGTCAGCGCAAGTCTCACTAGCTGGCCTCCGTTACCATAAAATATGTTACCGTAATCGTAAGATCAATCATTCAAAGCCATGTATTGTTTTGTAGCAGAAAAATGGGTCTTATTTAATCATAAAGTGCATATTTTATTTACAAAAAAACATTGTTTTCTACCTCTTAAGTATGCTTCGATGTAGCTAGCCGTGCAGAGCGACCACACGTTCATCTCAACTCTTGAGTTGGAGCCAGTGAATCGATTCATCCTAAATGGCTCTCTCACACATTTGGAAAGTCTGATTTATTCTAGTGAATCAGTTCATTCTAAATGACTCCGTCTCTCACACATGCAACTTCATTCTAGTGAATCAATTCATTCTAAATGACTCTGTTTCTCACACATGCACCTTTGAGAAGTCTGATTCATTCTAGTGAATCAGTGCATTCTGAATGACTCCGTCTCTCACACATGCACCTTCGAGAAGTCTGATTCATTCTAGTGAATCAGTTCATTCTGAATGACTCCATCTCTCACACATGCAACTTCATTCTAGTGAATCAATTCATTCTGAATGACTCCGTCTCTCACACATGCACCTTCGAGAAGTCTGATTCATTCTAGCGAATCAGTTCATTATTAATGACTCCGTCTCTCACACATGCACCTTCGAGAAGTCTGATTCATTCTAGTGAATCAGTTCATTCTAAATGACTCCGTCTCTCACACATGCAACTTCATTCTAGTGAATCAATTCATTCTAAATGACTCTGTTTCTCACACATGCACCTTTGAGAAGTCTGATTCATTCTAGTGAATCAGTTCATTCTAAATGACTCCGTCTCTCACACATGAACCTTTGAGAAGTCTGATTCATTCTAGTGAATCGATTCGGGTGTGTCAAGGAAAACAACAGAAAAAAATGATTCACTAGTTTAAATCCCTTACTACTACTGTAGCTATATTTTTTGACTCTACAATTTACGTTTTTCTTGTATTCAGTATATGTTCAAGTTGGATGTTATCGAAACTGAAATCATTCATTCATTTTTTTTTTTGGTAGCAGCAAAATGGGTCTCATTAAAAAATAAATTATGTAATTAAAGAGTAGCCTCTAAATATATGGCCAATCACAGACTGTAATTTTCATATTAAAGACATACAGTACAGTATTTGATATTTATTATTAAATGAACTGTGATCTTGAATGCTGACTGGTCAAATAAACTTTAGGTCAATACAAAAGCAAAAAAACAACACAATATAGTAATAGCTTTGGTATGAAACTGCACTATCCATTTTAGACAAGAACAAATTGTGTTCTCTACAACCTGAGGTTAATTGTCTTGCTCAAGGACACGGTGCTCATGTTCATGGATCAACTGAAAACATTTCTGTTACTAGCCCAGATCTTTAACCATTATATCTCTCCATACATCTTCCTTTCAGCCTTCGAGACAGCATAACCAAACCAGCTTCACACAAACCGTTGCTCGGCTTACTTCTTGTTCAGGGTCACTATGTATTTGACCTTGTTGGATGAAGAGATAAGAATTCTACTACTCGGACCCATTAACCTCACTCTATAAGAGCATGTTCGGCAGGACACCACCGTTTCTCCGGCAGGACACCACAGAAGCAGCTGCTGGAGATTAATCACTATGTCTATGGCACTGAATGCTCCTATCAATCTTGCAATGACAAGCTCCCATTTTGGTCAGACCCAAGTTTAGAAAAGAGGAGAAGCAACTTAGACATGTTGTCTTTAAGTCCTAAGGAAGGGGGTCTGCCAAAACTGCTGAAGAAGGGAATGTCCCGTCAAGCACACATGATTTGAATGGGTGTTTTCCATTAGGGAAACAACTTTGAAATTAATCCAAATTTAAAGTCGTTAAAGTCAAGCTATTGCACTGTTAAATACAAAAAAAGTAGAAAAAGTAGCAAAAAGTAGCTACATTGTTGCTTTGCTTAAGAGTTAAAATGTATTTTTGTATGTATATATGTATGTATGTATATTTTATATATATATATATATATATATATATATATATGTATATATATATACAAAAATATGATATACATATATCATATATATGTATACATATACTTTTTATATGCATATTATTTATTAATGATGTATTATTAATTATTATTATTATTATTATTATGTATTCATATTTATACATTTTATATGCATATAAAGGGTTTAAAATGTAATTTGGTCAAAAAAAAGTTTAAAACCCTAATTTATGTGATTTTGTACTTTTCTATTACATAACAAAAATAATATCAAAATTAAATTGGAAATTTTTATTTTACATTTTTAAACAATATATATTATATATTATAGAATATTGTTTAAAAAATACAATTACAAATGTTGGTTTGTAGCTATTGATAAACATATATTTCCCCTAAAAGTTTAGAAACGAATTTTGATATTTTTTATTACTTAACTTACTGTAACAGGGTTGAATAGTTAGGCTTCATGAAGGCAGTAAACAAAATAAATTGTTTACAATTGAGAAAATTGAATGATATTATTTACTTATCTGCATACAGGGTCCAAATTATGTTTCTGGGTGTCAATTTAAAAATATAAATAATAATAATAAAACAATTTATAGGTTATAGGGGGAGAGGTTGCTACATTTTTTGTACTTTAAATAAGTTGATAATTAAAAAAAAGTTTTTACTACAATTATTTGAAACTCTGTACATGGTGAGAGTTGGAACAGGATGAAATCACAATTTTAGTGTGGGGAAACAAACATTTGTTGCTTTAAAGCTAGCTACTTTTCATGCTATGCTAGAGAATAGTTTAACACATCAAATCGTAGGCCACAAAAACATGGTATTTGTACATATAATGCTTTACAACACTAATTTTTCTACCCTATTTCTGCTTGTCTGTAATTTTCTACATGCATCATCGTTACACAACAAGACACAAAAAGGCAAAGATGATGAGCAAAGAGAAGTCTAGAGAGGGATTCTACCGCGTGCTATGTAAGTGCATCCAAGAGCTTGTCGTGTGGGAAGTTGGTTTGTGCCATGATGAAAGCCATTCCCTGAAACAAACCCCATCCATCACTGCATCCCCAGATCCCAGGACAGAGGCAGCGCTCGTATGAATCCTCTTCACTCCTGCCGCTGCAGCTGCACACACAGTATCTGTGTCAGCAGACGGTCAAAGAAAGACGCTCTCTCTTGAATGCCAGTCTGGGGTGTTAAAATGCCATCGATGTCCTACTTTGTGACACGTGGCTTCTAACAATTCAATTGTGGGATAAATAAAATGCTAGTAAAATAAAACATGGCTTGGAGAAAGTCCTCTTTAGAAATGTAATGTCTTACACACATAAAACCCACATGAAGGCATTATACATTTCTGTGGTTAAAATGCTAAAACTTAAAGGTGTACTTCACCGCCGTCAGTGCTACCTGACTAGAGAAAACAGAAAAGGATGTAGTCTTCCCTTTTGCCAAATACACTATATTGCCAAATGTTATGGGACGTCTGCCTTTACATGCATATCAACTTTAATGACATCCCGTTCCTAATCCGTAGGGTTTAATATGGAGCTGGCCCACCTTTTGCAGCTATAATAGCTTCAACTCTTCTGGGAAGGCTTTCCACAAGGTTTAGGAGTGTGTTTATGGGAATTTTTGACCATTCTTCTAGAAGTGCATTTGTGAGGTCAGGCACTGATGTTGGATGAGAAGGCCCGGCTCGCAGTCTCCGCTCTATTTCACCCCAAAGGTGTTCTCTAGGGATGAGGTCAGGACTCTGTGCAGGCCAGTCCAGTTCTTCCACACCAAACTCGCTCATCCATCGTCTTTATGGACCTTGCTTTGTGCACTGGTGGGCAGTCATGTTGGAACAGCAACATCCCCAAACTGTTCCCACATAGTTGGGAGTATGACATTGTCCAAAATGTCTTGGTATGCTGAAGCATTAAGAGTTCCTTTCACTGAAACTAAAGGGCCAAGCCCAACCCCTGAAAAACAACCCAACTCCATAATCCCTCCTCCACCCAACTTTACACTTGGCACAATGCAGTCAGGCAAGTACCGTTCTCCTGGCAACCGCCAAACCCAGACTCGTCCATCGGATTGCCAGACAGAGAAGCGTGATTCGTCACTCCAGAGAACACGTCTCCACTGCTCTAGAGTCTTGTGGCGGCCCGCTTTTGATTCACAATTGCTTCCACTTTGTTATAATACCACTAACAGTTGACCGTGGAATATTTAGTAGTGAGAGAATTTCACAAATGGACTTTAAACACAGGTGGCAAGCAGAAGTAGAAGCAGTCTGCAAGTCTAGGTGCTTGGTTTTATACAACTGTGGCCTTGGAAGTGTTTGGAACACCTGAATTAAATTATTTGGAGGGGTGTCCCACTTCTGGCAATAAAGGGTAGGAAAACTTCAATACCATAATGCACCGGACATGTTGCCATCCAAGGCCACTCCCACCAGTCTGTTATTGATCCGTTTACCAGAGTCAAATACTGGTACAACAAAAGTTGTCTTGTTCATGGGTGCAAGAATTCAAAGAGTAGCGGGTACCTTCGGTTTCCAGTGATCAGATCCAGCGCGTTGTAAGCAGTGGCTATAGGCGGCAAATTGTAAATACAGACGAACAATCTGAAAAACCTCAAATCCACCCAATCATCGAGTAAAACGCCGCCGTGTTCGGTAAGAAAGCTGTTGCCACAGTCTTCTATTTTTACCTAATGCTGTTTAAAGAGTAAACATAGTACAATACGATTTTCAGTGATAAACTTACCCTTACAATAACTGTTTTATTAATAACTCTCTGCCGATCTGACTGTACGTGGATATGGATACAAAAACACAGAAGTATAATCTGTAGTTTAGCTGTTTAGAGTACTTTTGGTGACAAAGAAACCTAAATTTCTTGGTCCAGGAAACAGAGAGAACGATTAAACATTGTTCATTTGCTATACATATACTACCGACATTGTATCAATACAAAGCAGGTTTAAAATCGGCAAAGTTACACTTTAAAATTAAATACTTTAAATGTTTAGTTAGTTAGTTAGTTAGCTGTTAATGTATGCTAATTTGAGATGACCACACTAAAACTAAATGCTATGTAACCCCTTAACTATTACCCCACTTTTAGAGAATGGATGTGTAA
The DNA here is from genome assembly GCF_051911475.1 of Siphateles boraxobius. Lineage (NCBI taxonomy): Eukaryota > Metazoa > Chordata > Actinopteri > Cypriniformes > Leuciscidae > Siphateles > Siphateles boraxobius. Next base: position 30,513,215 of record NW_027508733.1, read on the forward strand.
ATATACTATCCAAACCTAAATGGTTGTAATTCAAGAGGAATGCTTTGGACCTAAGACCTAAATTTGGTCTTGCTTTAATGAAAAGGACAATCTCTTCAATACCCGTTAACACAGGAAAAACATTGTAAAGAAGACGGCATGACTGATCGAGACATTTTAAGGTTACACAGGGAAAGTTGAATTGAAGTATTTTCAGTGCTCGACAAGGCTGTAAATACAGATGACAACCTAAGTTAATAAATGCCTTTAGCATTTAGGCTGAGATACATATTCGGTAACACTTTATAATAACTGCACACTATTAATCATTAGTTAAGCATGAGTAAACAGTTAATTCATCATTTATAAAGCATTAATAGACATTGATAAGCAGTATATAAATACAGCTATAAATGTTTTTTTCTTGATTCATAAGCATATCTATAATGTGTATTTTCATACTTTGTTAATGATTAATTAATTTCTAAATGAAGTATAGCATTATTTACAAACCAGTTATTTAAGAGTTGTCATTGGTTCATAAGATCACTTAGAAAGAGTAAGTAAATGGAGTTAATTCAGGTAGTTATAAAGCATTTAGTAGTGGTCATTTAACTATTTTTGTGAGCTCATCTAAAGTGAGGACTATTCATGCCGTGTAAAGCATTTATGAAGGAGATTTAAAGACTCAGTTATTTTCTAAACAGAAAAATGAAACAAACACAACACAGTGATTCAGAACATAGAAATATATGAATATATGAGTCTTTAAATCTCATTTGTAAATGCTTTACAAGGCATAACTAGTCCTCACTTTAGATGAGCTCACAAAAATAGTTAAATGACCACTACTAAATGCTTTATAACTACCTGAATTAAAACCTGAATTACAGTCAAAATACATATTAATAAAGCATTTATTAACACACTAAGTAACTATTACTATATGTCTGAATAATAAGATGTATGAATGTACATTTAAATAGTGTATTAATCATTTACTTACACATTCTAAGTAATCTTATGAACCACAGACAACTCTTAAATAACTGGTTTATAAATAATGCCACACTTCGTTTAGAAATGATAAATTGATCATTAATAAAGTAGGAAAATACAATTATTAAACACATTATAGAAATGCTTTTAAATCAAGAAAAAAAGCATTTATAGCGGTATTTATAAACTGCTTATTAATGTCTATTAATGCTTTATAAATGATGATTTCACTGTTTACTAATACTTATACTTAACTAATGATTAATAGCGTGCAGTTATTATAAAGTGTTACCAAATAGGGTTGCATTGCCTGTAGAAAAGTAAATAAATAAATACATTTAGTATCATAAAACTTCCTAAATTGCCAAGCTACCAAGACACCTTCATTAAACCAAACACATCTGGTTGTGCTTCTATAACTGCACTTTATTGCCTCGGTGCGCAATGACAAATGCTGGCAGTTCTCTAAATAGAGCTGGTAATTATATCCCGAAGTATCAACCCCAGATGAGATTAAAAAAAAGGTGAACGGTCGCCCCCTCCGCCCCAGGACAGATGAACAACGCTTTCACCTGCATGAACACCAAAAACCCCTCTGTCCACTAAACTTTAGGCAACTGAGATTCTCATTTTAAACGGTAACCGTCTCTGACATGTGCCTCTAATGGAATTTTCAAGCACTGGGGCATTTTGCCCCCCTCATTTCATTTGTTAAAGTCAGGCCTATAACGCACACAGGTTGTGCTTCGCGGAGCAAAGAGGATTTCTAATCTTTAAACAAGGAAAGTTAAAAAGATGAAGAAAAGTGATACATACCTATGGATTTTCTGACTTGTTCATCGGTGCTGTTAAATTGTACCTGTAGCTCAAGCATAGCTAAAATAAATCTAAAAGCACACCTAAAGGGAGATTTTCATCTAAATCCCATTTAAACTGCAGTATCACGCCTTGGCATTTTTCTAGCTCATGATTTTTCCTGTGAGCGCCTTCCCAGAAGAATGCTTGTTCAGACAATTAAATCACATATCTTTACTGTCATATTATCTTATATCATGGCTGCCATCATGGGTCCAATGAGACCATATGATAACAACCTGACTTTTGCAATTACTTCCTTGACAGTAGTTGATTTAGGGCACCTACACGGGAGAATGCTGCAAATACATTGGTTTCAATGGGGATTGTGGAAAAACGCAAAGTGACACTCCGTTATGAGACTAAGATTACTAAAATCTGTGGTTCCAATTTATTGTAATCCCTCTATGTTTCAAATTGAATATGTCAGTTTGAAACAGTTAATTTGAATGCTAAAATAGATGATTAGCCTGCTAAAATAGCTTTCAGTGCTAAAAAAGAGACAACGATAATACTATTTTGATTACCTTACAGCTAGCCTCCCAGGTTAGTATACGGCTAACTGACATCTGCAAGATTAGCATTCAAATAGCTGATTAACTAGCTAAAATTAAAAAAAAAATACAACTATTCACTAGTCTGCTAGGTTTATAGATTGCTATGAGCACTTTTAGGTACGTACTTATAATTACGTAACATATTATATAGCAAAAACGGCCAACATAAACATCTATCATTCAGTTTTTAACAGTTGGTTAAACAGTTTAGCTGACGATAGCATGTTAGCATGATACCATACTGCTAACTGATTCATTGGCATACAAATAGCTAATTAGCCTGCAAAAATAGCTACAACTCCTGAGAGAGGATAACAAAGGGCTATTTTGTGTTCTTTACATACACCAAAAAAAAAAAAAAAACATATGTATCCTTATGTAATATTTTTCATGCCATTATTGTTTGCTACTTGATTCAATCAGGAGTGCTATTTGCATGAGAGATTTTCCAAACGAGTCATGTGAATGAATAGCGGATCGAGCAATCCACCGGGGATCCGAATGAGCGTAATGACCCGTGCAATTTACATCTGATGCGTGGTATGTAAATTAGGATGTGACACCTTTTATAAGTGGTGAAATTTGCATTTTCCCATCATTCAAAACGCCAAGCTTTATGACTGGTCAATGTGTAGCAAGGTAATTGCGTAACTAAACTTTGCCGTACGTTCATGTCTAATTTCCTCAAGTATAAGCCCATTCAATTATATTTTTTTTCCAGTAGGTCATTGAAGCGGCAGCCTTCAGGAGTGACTGAGATTCAGAACATACCAATAAGTATTCCTAGTTAAATGTTAGTGCTCAGTTGAAACTAATATAGACAGTTATGCAGTACCTCATCAGCATTGAGGGCAGCTCACCCAAATATTATCTTGTCATAATATGCACACCCTCATGTTGTTCCAAGTTGTTCCATTTTTACTGTATTGTATTGATGATGCCTGCAATTACCACACTTAATTCTGGTTTGGAGGTTACAAGAGTATGCTGAATACTAAATAGATATCATGTTAATACGCTTTCCAGGAATCGTTATTGTTTAACAACTACAGCTAGTGTAATATTACAGATCATTACAGAGTATTACTGAATATCCCACATCCTCCTGTCCTGCTGTTTGCGCTTGTCTGATCTTAAATTGGTTCATAACTAAATTACTAGGCTGTCACATTCACAATTTGATACATTCTCTGTACTGTGTGCTTTTATCGTAGTGAGCCAACATTGTCTATGAAGGGTTAGTGTGCAGCAGTTTGAATGAATTACAGTAATAAAGACCCTTAAATTTGAGTTGAGATTTCAGGCATTATGAATAATTTTGAATCTTCTGAAAGTGGAGCCCATCTTTGTCTCCTTGGATTACAGATGAAAATATAATCTTTTATCCATTAATACAATCATAAAAATTCATGCCGAGGGGTCGCCTTGACATTTCCTTCCGTTTTGTGGATCCCGCTTATAACCAAATGTGGAATATCTAATTCTGGAAGGAAGGAGTTAAACATGTTGCGCAGCAGCCTGAAATGCCTGAGAGGAAATGTCAAATACTTACTTAAGATGCAGCTGAAATAGATCAATGTGTCCTGAGTCGTATCTCAATATCCTGAGTCCCCCCGCTACCAAATGGAAAGGCCAAGAAGCAAATACACATTCCCTGGCAAGCAGGTTAATAACTTTCATTCCCGTGGATTGTATAAATTGGGTTCCATTGACACCTGCTATTCCTTGCTTGATAGAGGGAAAGACCTCATCAGATCGGAGACCTATCAATTTGTGACCAAGTCTGTCTTTTTAGGTCTCCATTTTGCTTAGTTTAAGCCCTCATGCCGGGCGGAAATGAAGAGATGCATTGGTTTTACTTCCAAACCTTTGTGAGAATAATCATTTCAATCATGTTCGTATTCCGTTCCTTGAGAAGGAGGTTACGGGTATCGTTTGATGGCTCCCTTGCGTCGACAAACTGAAAGTCAATAGTCTCAGTCACAGACAGCATGTCCACGGACCACCACCTTCTCAGACACATTACACACATGAAGGCAAAAACTTGCTGAAAAATAGCATCTCCAGTCTGATTGGCTGGCTTTTTGCACAGGTTCTTACTCGTCTGCCTGCTAACAAATAATAGAAACATCTAATAAGAATGTTATTTGATTATATTGAAGAAGAAATTGATAAATTTGCATTAAAAATTAAACTAAATTATGAACCAGATTTTACAGCTGACTTCCCAGTCTTATTGGCTGGTTGTATGTGTAAGTAAATTAAAGTATAATAAGCAAGTGCATTAACTTGTAAACTAACTGGTTAACGCACAAACTTCAGTAGATTAGCTTTATAGCTTAACACACAACTAATTGATTAGGGGCTATTTACACGGGTTTCAAAGTGCACGTTTTTGAAAACGGTCTCCGTGTAAACAACAAAAACGATGACGTGATGCACATGCGTATTACGTGCTCAAGTTATAGTGTTTCATCGCCATCTAATGGCTTGGAGCAGAATACAGCGTTTTAGTCGTTTTCGTGGATCCGTGTGAATGTGGGTCGTTTTGACAATGGTGTCATCTGTACATGGAAAACTCAAAGGAAAAACTTTCATATCATATCACTGTTGTGTAAACATACCCTTAAAATACACCTCAATAGCCTGTTCGCTTAGTACATAATTAGACTGCCCGATTAATATATAATTAGCCAAATAGCATGCTAACATAGCTTTCTCTGGTAAACAACTAAAAAGAGAACCATTTTGATTACATAGAAGGTGAAATTCATGATCAAAATGTTATTTATCAAATGTGTAATGACCTTATATGCATCAATGTCCTCAGTACATGCTGAGCCACGACATTTGTTGCGGCGTAAACAAGTCGAAGATGCGTTAGCAAACAGTTGAGCCATGACAGTGGTTTAGCAAATGTGTTTTGCAAGCCACACAGATTTCCTTCCTTCAGCCCCTCACTTTCAGAATTAAAGACACTTTAGACTTTCGCTCTCCAGCTGTGATTGAAAGACGGTTCTCTGCCATCATCTGACAGGCCTGAGCTTCCAGCACACAACGCCTTCTGCTGACAGTGCAGTGCTTGTCAACCGCGCACACGCTTGTGCGCTAACGCACCGCCAATCAAACACAGCTTTGATCCCATTTTATAATTCAGAAGATGCTTTCTTACTGGAACTTAAACAGAAGTGTTTCCATCACTGTCCCTTGTGGGATTGTGGTAGACAAGGCTTATGCAAGTAATAGTATGAACTGAATCTAAATTATAGGGGGTGCTACTATGCTTTAAAAAAAATCATTCTTTAGTGTGTGAAAGAATACTATTTCTGAACTTCCTGAAACGCTTTAGTTGTAGTACTGAGTTTTCTTCTTCTACTCAAAATAAAGGGACGAGGCCTCGTTGAGTTAGTTAGTAGTGTGTTGAAATTCACGGTTATGGTGAGGGGTGTGACATTTCCCAAAACACACTAAAATCAGTTGACCAATCACAACACATTGGTCCAGGCGACCAATCAGAGCACATTGCACTTTTTGGAAGGAGGGGCTTCATAGAGACAGAAACAAAATCATATTAGCCAAATATGGTCGGAAGTTCCATTGTTACCAGCATAGTTCAATGATTCTGTTTTCCCGAAAAAATAATTCCAATGAACATTCGCCATCAGCATTTGAGTTGAATGAAAGATCTGAAAATAAAGCAAAACAATGGAGAACAAAAATAGCGAAGTAGTCGTTGGATGCAATGTTCACTATTTACAGCAATAATCTGACATTACTTAGATCTAGAACTGATTCATTAGTATGACGGCATTAATATTTGTTGAACAACCAACTTAGTTCGTACGACGGATGTGCGACAAAGTTACTTTGTTTTTGAGAAACATACGTAAGTGACTAGCTAGTTAGTTTTTCCAACGATGCATCGTACTATGGTGGTTAAGCAGTGAGTTACGTCGTTGTGTGGGAAACGTAACCCAGAGCATTACTGACAGACTGTGAAGAGAGGTGCTGCAACAATGACACATTTGGGAAATTCTTTTTTTTTTTTTTTTTTTGAGCCTTCAAGCGTGAAATCTATTCTAGTAGAGCCCAAAAACAAAATCAAGACTTAGTAAAAGGGCATAATATGTCCTCTTTAAGAGTTTTTGTTTAGCATAGGACATTAAGCACTTGCTGGCAGATGATGTAAATACAACATCTGAGTACAAAATCATCTTTTTCCATTGACAGTCATTCAAAACTAGCTCTTTTGTTTCTTAAAAGCATTGCTAGAATATCATTATTATAGAGATATTTCCAGTTGCGTTTTTTGTTTTTTTTCGGAGGCTCGATCAAGCACAAAAAAAAGCACAATCAAGCTGTCTGAGAGATTTTTGAAGAACGATTCCTATGTGCATTTTTATTACAGATATTTTGCGCCAATTACCCAGGAAGTGATGATTTTGTTTTTCTTGAACGCATGGGATGGAAACGCTGCTTTATTTGCAAATATTTTATGCGGTAACCCAATTTAGCACAAATGTTAAATTCACAACTTTGAATGGAAACGTAATGCCGTGGCTCCAGTGGCTTTGTGCAAATAAATCAGCCTAAAAATTGGTTTACTTTTAGTTGTCAGTGCATAATAAGTGGGAACAATTTTAACAAACATAATTCAAGCAAGCACATTCACGAATAATATACTACTAATACTACTACTATTAAAAATAATAATAAAGTAATAAAAAATAACCAAATGGTTTTATTTCATGTTGGTACATTCTTGGACAACACCACAGTATAGTTGCATGAGTGGCCAAACATAAAAGTCTTCCACAATATCAGCACATAAGCAGCAAGGGCAACATGAATACTTAGTACAAACAGTATAAAACATACATGCTTTTTATTTTTTTTTCATATATTTTTTTAAATATATATTGATATCTTTTGCACAATTTTCTCCATAAGTTCTGGGGCAGTTAAAAATTCCAAGACAAATTAAAGCCATATTCTGCCTTGAGTGAGTGAATGTCTGAGAAATTCATGAGATAGTACTTAAGGATAAAAGAGAGAAATCAATAAATGCTTTAAAAATTATCTGTAAACAGGCCAGTGTAAGAAAACTGTGGTGAGATTTTCATTTACTTCAACATCAAACATATCAAGCATGCATTGACAACTGCTACGTGAACACTTTCTTTAAAAAATAATTCAGAAACACCATCGGTCACCAGGGTTTAGTTACTGTAAAACCAATGCAACATCTCTCAAAGTCACTAACAACACAGTCGGTGGTCTACGAACCCTTACAAACATGGTGGGAATGTAGAAAAATGTGAGGCATACGGTCACATTTATCATGTTAAAAGGGAAAATCAAATGGTATCCCTCAAAATAAAGACCGTAAAACAGAAAATATTTCAGGAATGAGATCTCATAGAGAAGAATATGGCTTTAATACAATGTGCATCCAGAAAGGCAAGGAAAATGAAAGAAAAAAACTGAAACGTAAAAATCCCGACAGCAAAGGAAAACGGAAATGCTGAAAGAACCACACAAATTTGCACGGAAAATCCCAAAAAACTTGCAGTTTGGAAGTACATTTAAAGATGAGGAGGACCTCTCGGCCCAGCATTCCAAAGCGATGTCGATTCATCAGCGCCCTGAATAAAGTCTGTGATGGATTATCAGAACAAACGCCTTGTCGAAGGTCCATCACGGCAAGTGCAACCTCAATCGTTGACTGACAGGAGGTCAGTCGTGTTGTGCCACAGTTACACCTCCATCAGAAGAAAAAAAAAAACAACAAAAATCTATTTCCTCTGGTTGTACAATCCGTTGATTCCTGCTACTGTTTTTTATGCAGATGTCAATTTATTTTTGTGATTTTTTTTATTTTTGGGGGTGGGGGGTGGTTTTGCCTTTTTATTTTTCTTAAAGGTGTCGAAAATCAACTGAGATCCTCTGTCATGGTTTAGCTGAGGGCCCAGTCACTGTCTTGGCCCTCGGAAAAAAGAAGGATGGAAAGAGAGGTAAACCAAAAGCCTTTTTTCCGCTTTACTTTTGTGCCAAAGAGCCGAGAGAGACCAGGAACTGCCATCGATCACCTTCCTCCTGTGATGGAGGCCCTCAGATCACAAGGTCATTGTAACTCACGTATTTCTTCTTAGCGGCCGGACCTGAGAGGAGAGAAAGATGAAAGATTGCTTTTCATTTGATATTTCTTCCTTTTTTTCTCACTAAGAATGAGAGGAATTCATTGATTCTTGTCAGGAGGCCTGACAGGGACAATTTTTTGGTATGGAATGAAAATAGTCTAGAAACTGCAGTTGCTAGTTTCTGTGTTTGCTTGAGAGTTTTTAGTGGGTTCTTGGATGTTCTGGGTGGTTGCTAGGGTTTTCTGGGTAGCTGTTGGGTGTTTTGATAGATTGCTTGTTGGTTGCTTGGGTGCACTGAGTGGTTGCTATGGGCTTTTAAAGGTTGCTAATTGGCTGCTAGGATATTCCGAGTGGGGGGCTTGGGTGTTTGTTAAAGTGTTTTAAGAGGTTACTAGGAGGTTGCTACTGTGTTCTGAGTGGTGGGGTGTTTTGACAGGTTGCTAGGTAGTCGTTACTGTGTTCTTGTTGATTGTTAGAGTGTTCTTCGTAGTTGTATGGTGTTTTGAGAGGTTGCTATGTGGTTGCTACTGTGTTCTGATAGATTGTTAGGGTGTTCTAGATAGTGGTGGGGTGTTTTGGGATGGTTGCTAGCTGTGTCCTGAGTGGTTGTTAAGGTGTTTTGTAGTTGTATGGTGTTTTGAGAGGTTGCTAGGTGGTTGCTACTGTGTTCCGAATTGTTGTTATGGTGTTCTGGGTAGTGTTTGGGTGTTTTGAGAGGTTTCTAGGTGGTTGCTACTGTGTTCTGATTGGTTGTTAGGGTGTTTTGGGTAGTGTTGGGGTGTTTAGAGAGGTTAATAGGAGGTTGCTACCATGTTCTGAGTGGTTGTTAGGGTGTTCTGTGTAGTTGTAGGGTGTTTTGAGAGGTTTATATGCGTTTGCTACCATGTTCGGAGTGGTTGTTAGGGTGTTCTGGGCAGTTGTAGGGTGTTTTGAGAGGTTTTTATGCGTTTGCTACCATGTTCTGAGTGGTTGTTAGGGTGCTCTTGGCAGTTGTATGGTGTTTTGAGAGGTTTCTATGCGTTTACTACCATGTTCTGAGTGGCTGTTAGGGTGTTCTGGGCAGTTGTATGGTGTTTTGAGAGGTTTCTATGCGTTTGCTACCATGTTCTGAGTGGTTGTTAGGGTGTTCTGTGTAGTTGTAGGGTGTTTTGAGAGGTTTCTATGCGTTTGCTACCATGTTCTGAGTGGTTGTTAGGGTGTTCTGGGTAGTTGTAGGGTGTTTTGAGAGGTTTCTATGCGATTACTACCATGTTCAGAGTGGTTGTTAGGGTGTTCTGGGCAGTTGTATGGTGTTTTGAGAGGTTTCCATGCGTTTGCTACCATGTTCTGAGTGGTTGTTAGGGTGCTCTTGGCAGTTGTATGGTGTTTTGAGAGGTTTCTATGCATTTGCTACCATGTTCTGAGTGGTTGTTAGGGTGTTCTGGGCAGTTGTATGGTGTTTTGAGAGGTTTATATGCGTTTACTACCATGTTCTGAGTGGTTGTTAGGGTGTTCTGGGCAGTTGTAGGGTGTTTTGAGAGGTTTCTATGTGTTTGCTACCATGTTCTGAGTGGTTGTTAGGGTGTTCTGTGTAGTTGTAGGGTGTTTTGAGAGGTTTCTATGCGTTTGCTACCATGTTCTGAGTGGTTGTTAGGGTGTTCTGTGTAGTTGTAGGGTGTTTTGAGAGGTTTCTATGCGTTTGCTACCATGTTCTGAGTGGTTGTTAGGGTGTTCTGTGTAGTTGTAGGGTGTTTTGAGAGGTTTCTATGCGTTTGCTACCATGTTCTGAGTGGTTGTTAGGGTGTTCTGGGTAGTTTTAGGGTGTTTTGAGAGGTTTCTATGCGATTGCTACCATGTTCTGAGTGGTTGTTAGGGTGTTCTGGGCAGTTGTATGGTGTTTTGAGAGGTTTCCATGCGTTTGCTACCATGTTCTGAGGTGTTGTTGGGGTGCTCTTGGCAGTTGTATGGTGTTTTGAGAGGTTTCTATGCGTTTGCTACCATGTTCTGAGTGGTTGTTAGGGTGTTCTGGGCAGTTGTATGGTGTTTTGAGAGGTTTCTATGCGTTTTGCTACCACGTTCTGAGTGGTTGTTAGGGTGTTCTAGGCAGTTGTAGGGTGTTTTGAGAGGTTTCTATGCGTTTGCTACCATGTTCTGAGTGGTTGTTAGGGTGTTCTGTGTAGTTGTAGGCTGTTTTGAGAGGTTTCTATGCGTTTGCTACCATGTTCTGAGTGGTAGTTAGGGTGTTCTGGGTAGTTGTAAGGTGTTTTGAGAGGTTTCTATGCGTTTGCTACCATGTTCGGAGTGGTTGTTAGGGTGTTCTGGGCAGTTGTATGGTGTTTTGAGAGGTTTCCATGCGTTTCCTACCATGTTCTGATTGGTTGTTAGGGTGTTCTGGGCAGTTGAATGGTGTTTTGAGAGGTTTCTATGCGTTTGCTACCATGTTCTGAGTGGTTGTTAGGGTGTTCTGGGCAGTTGTGGGGTGTTTTGAGAGGTTGCTAGGCAGTTGCAATGGTATTTCTGGGTCGTTGCTAAACTGGTTTGAGTGGTTGCTAGGATATTGAGTAGTTGCTTGAGTGTTCTAGGGTGTGGTTGTTTGGGCGGTTGGTGGTTATTAGGGCATTCTGAGAGGTTCACTAAGGGTTCTGGGAATATTCTATGCTACTTAATACTATAATAGTTACAGTAAGGGGATATGATGCATTTCTAACCCACAGTATGAACTCACATAAATGTAAATAACTGTGTTCATTATATGATGAAAGAGCAACTTAAAATTAAAAAGCATATGAATATCGCATAAGTCTTATGTAAGAAGCCCTCAAATGTCTTCAGTCATAACAGCGTGACCTTCACAAGCTGCCGCTGATGTGTTTGCAGAGACTCTGTGTAACGAAATGACTCCAGTCTTAAATTACAGCGCTTATCCACGGATGCTTGTTGTGCTCTTTTGCATGTAAATGAACTTCAAAATATTTAAAAGTAAAGGTTACCAAGTAGAGAGATCACTGTGGCCTTTAAGTATCAGTAGCCCCTTTAGTATTTGAGTTAAATGTCAATCTGAGTTCCATCTATTCAGAAATGTGGACTTGATGAATGTGGATTGAGGAAAGTGCACTTAATATGCAAAAAACATATATATTATAATACACATAATAGGAGCTCAGAAAAGGGTGACCTAATTTACACACACACACACAGACACAGACACACACACACACACACACACACACACACACACACACACACACACACACACATACACACACACACACACACACACACACACACACACACACACACACACACTAACTAAATAAATAAATACACTCATTGTTTGGACTATTGCCTCTTATATTTGACAATTACATTACGGTGACGGACAATAAAGGAAGATAGACAGAATATGGGACCAAGTTGACAGAAGGTGACTGTATTTCCCTGTAAAATAAACTAAAGGTGATCTGACCCCTTTTAAAGACCTTATTTGCACCACCAGCTGTGATACCTCCAGACTACAGCACATTCCTTCACATAATCAAAGTTCATCCAGAAGTCATTACATATCCTCTAACCGTCTGCAGTATGCCCTTATAGCACTGCACACCGAAAACATCTTAATAGCTCTTATCTCACATCTGCAGTCTTCCTCATGGGAAGGGAAGAGTGTTGAAAATGTGTGTCTGACAACAGAACGTCAGATATGGATGGAAACCATGGCATGGCGAATGGGGATGGTTTTTGGATTTGGTGTTAGGCTTCTCATTTGCATAGTACTATTTTATTATCATTTGTACTGCACATTCCCACACTGGATTGCATAATATAATGCAAAAATTTTTTAGGAATATTATCAACAATATGACAATTGTCCCGATGCCAAAATTACGAAACAATGTTTTTTTTCTTGAATGATTGAGTGAAAATGTTGCCGCATAATGTGACAATTGCATACAAATATGTTTTATAAATGATAATGTGGCAGTTACTTAAATGTGTAAAATAAATCATACGAAAATTGTTCCAAATCATTTTACAAATGAGAGAATTTCAATTTAGGGGCTGTTTACAGGATACCGTTTTGAACTAAAAACGTGTTTTGGCCATTTGTTTACTCGACAACGGCTTTTTAGGTGCCTGAAAATGCAACCGTTTGGAAACGGGTTTCAAAGTGCAAGTTTTTGAAAAAGGTCTTTGTGTAAACAACAAAAACGCGAACCTTTGAAGACTATGACGTCATGCACATGCGTATTACGTGTTCAGCCTATAGTGTTTCAGCGCCATCTAATGGCCTGGCAGCAGAATACAGGTTTTTTGTCGTTTTCGTGGATCCGTGTGAATAGGGATCGTTTTGATAATGGTGTCGTCTGTACGCGGAAAACTCGAAGGAAAAACGTAAAACTCCGTTTTAAGCATATCGTTGTCATGTAAGCGTACCCTAAGTCACTCCATGCAAATATTGCGTACAAATGGTGGTACGAACAATAGCGTTATAATTATGTTGCATGATGCGACAAAATTGCGTAGCGGTGACTTTAGAAATGATAACACAGCAATCGTTGCATAATGTAAAAATTATGCAAGAATGGTTTTAAACAATTCCCATAATGCAGAAATTACGCACAAATGGTTATACAAACGATAGCGTTATAATTACGTTGCATAATGAAACAACTGGTTTACAGTGACTTTATGCAATGTAATTGTCAAATCAACATTTGTAATGTAATAATTATGTAAGAATGATTTTAAACATGATCATTTCACAAAATGCTGAAATTACGCTCAAATTGTTGTACGAACGATAGTGTTACAATTACGTTGCATAATGCGACAATTGTGTAACAGTGACTTTACAAATGATAGCATAACAATTACGTTGCATAATGTAATAATGCAGTTTTATGAACGATAACAAGACAGTTACATTGAATAATGCAACAACTACCGTACATGCGTACAAAAGATACCGTGAAAAGTCTGTTGCATGATGCAATAATTGTGAAAGAGTGTTTTTACAAACATAATGAACAATTTTCAAAGAAATTCTTTCTACCAATGAGGCTCATTGAAATTAACAAATTATGGTCACTTTACCGCAACAAATTACTGTGAACATCACTGAAAAAGAGAACTCACTGTATCTATCAGAACAGAATTATCTTTACAATGGAAGAAAAATGTTATAGGGTTCATTTATATTTATTTTATTAGGATGAGATTATAATACGGGCCATTAACATTGGTAATACTGCACACTCTCTCTCTCTTTACGCAAGGGTAAGGATCATTAAGATATTGACTTCTGTTGAAAGCACAAAAACGGTTGAGTTGTGAAAATTAATAAATAAAATATGAATCATCGCTGTTGTCAGAGCAAATCTATACATCGCTTTTGATGCAAACTGTTTACAGATGCATAAAATCCAGCCGTTTTATTTGGCGCCAAAACTTGTCCTGCGTTCTTGCAGTGAAGTCCAGCGCCAGTTCAGTCTCAGTGATGAAACTCGCATATAAACTAGACTCGAATTTGCATGTGCCACCAAAATTGTTGTGAATGAGGGCGATGATTATGGCATTCCGCTCTTGGCAATGCCATCTCGGCTCAATAGTTTTAAGGTCTATTCCCCTGGGTGTCAGATATCTCAGGGTTCAGGACATTCATATACATGCATACATATCCATAAAAATAATTTAGAGAGTCAGAGCATGTTATATAGCAGAAGAGGGAGAGAGAAAGAACAGTGAGTGCACAGGGAAGGCCGACACAGATGGTTCACGGCTCTTTTGGGACCTGCGATAGAGTCTGCCATGCCATCACGGGGGCGTTAGGGGAATTGAGCAGTGGGACTTGCATTTGAAGCTTGGGATCTTCCACGTGTCATCTGATTACCTCTGACAGTTGAGTTCACCGTTTCAGAACTATGTTCAGCTTTAGCTTAGACACTCTTCTTGGAAACATTAAATATGTAAAATGCTTGCTGCATGTAGATGAGGAAAAACTCATCTGGTTTTGCAAATAATGTCCCCGTTCAAAATCAGTTTTTCCTAGATGTTTTTCCTAAATGGCAATGAGACAGCTAAGGTTAAATGTCTATGAGAACTTATTAAGTCTCCTGAGCTATGAATGAACAACATCTGATAAATGTTTTTCCCCTATTGTGACATACATCTGACTGCAAAGTATTATCAAAAAAGAAAAAAATGTAAGGCGGGGACTTGATTTTATGCATCGGTTGAGGATTACTAAGATGTAGGCGTGGCACTCAAAAGTGGAGGCAGATGAATGTGAGCTTGCAGGGGCAAAGTTTACGAAGCAGGGGCCCTACTTTTTTTTTTCTTGTTCGAGAAGCCGTTTCACTTATCAACACTTACACGTCACAATAGAGAAAAAAAGACTATCGCAACTTTCGTTTTATGCTGTGTTTATAGTCTTGTTGGCACTCTTTAGCAGTGTTGTAGTCTTCGAGACCAGTAACTTGGTCTTGGTCTCAACACACACTGGTCATGGTCTTGGTCTCAACACACACTGGTCTTGGTCTTGGTCTCAACACACACTGGTCTTGGTCTTGTCTTCGTCTCAACACACACTGGTCTTGGTCTTGCCTTGGTCTCAACACACACTGGACTTGGTCTTGGTCTCAACACACACTGGTCTTGGTCTCAACACACACTGGTCTTGGTCTCAACACACACTGGTCTTGGTCTTGGTCTCAACACACACTGGACTTGGTCTTGGTCTCAACATACACTGGTCTTGGTCTCAACACACACTGGACTTGGTCTTGGTCTCAACACACAGGTCTTGGTCTCAACACACACTGGTCTTGGTCTCAACACACACTGGTCTTGGTCTCAACACACACTGGTCTTGGTCTCAACACACACTGGTCTTGGTCTCAACACACACTGGTCTTGGTCTTGGTCTCAACACACACTGGACTTGGTCTTGGTCTCAACATACACTGGTCTTGGTCTCATCACACACTGGTCTTGGTCTTGGTCTCAACACACACTAGACTTGGTCTTAACACACACTTATCTTGGTCTTGTCTTGGTATCAACACACACTGGACTTGGTCTTGGTCTCAACACACACTGGTCTTGGTCTCAACACACACTGGACTTGGTCTTGGTCTCAACACACACTGGACTTGGTCTCAACACACACTGGTCTTGGTCTCAACACACACTTGACTTGCTCTTGGTCTCAACACACACTGGTCTTGGTCTTGGTCTGGGTCTCAACACACACTGGACTTGGTCTCAAAACACACTGGTCTTGGTCTTGTCTTGGTCTCAACACACACTGTACTTGGTCTTGGTCTCAACACACTGGTATTGGTCTCAACACACACTGGTCTTGGTCTCAACACACACTGGTCTTGGTCTTGGTCTTAACACACACTGGACTTGGTCTTGGTCTCAACACACACTGGTCTTGGTCTTAACACACACTGGTCTTGGTCTTGTCTTGGTCTCAACACACACTGGACTTGGTCTTGGTCTCAACACACTGGTATTGGTCTCAACACACACTGGTCTTGGTCTCAACACACACTGGTCTTGGTCTCAACACACACAGGTCTTTGTCTCAACCATCAAAGTCTTGGTCTTGATCTCGACACACACTGGACTTGTTCTCGACACACACTGGACTTGGTCTTGGTCTCAACACACACTGGACTTGGTCTTGGTCTTGGTCTCAACACACACTGGACTTGGTCTTGGTCTCAACACACACTGGTCTTGGTCTTAACATACACTGGACTTGGTCTTGGTCTCAACACACACTGGACTTGGCCTTGGTCTCAACACACACTGGTCTTGGTCTTAACACACACAGGTCTTGGTATCAACCATCAAAGTCTTGGTTTTGCTCTCAACACATACTGATCTTTGTCTCAACCCCTCAAAGTCTTGGTCTTGTCTTGGTCTCAACACACACTGGTCTTGTCCTTGTCTTGGTCTCAACACACACTGGTCTTGGTCTTTTCTTGGTCTCAACACACACTGGTCTTGGTCTTGTCTTGTTCTTAACACACTGGTCTTGACTTGGTCTCGGCTTAGGTGGTCTTGACTATGACGCTACCCTTCATATTGTGTAGGGCATATTGCCACTGCATTTTTAAATAAATTTAATGTTGATGTCTAATGGTAAATGGACTGCATTTATATAGCGCTTTCACAGACCGAATGGCCACCAAAGCGCTTTACATAGTTGCCTCACATTCACCCATTCATACACACATTCATACACCGACGGCGGTGTCAGCCATGCAAGGCGCCACCCAGCTCGTCGGGAGCAGTTGGGGTTAGGTGTCTTGCTCATGGACACTTGACACTTGGTCAGGTGGAACCGGGGATTGAACCACCAACCACCAACATGTAATGGTACATGGTACAATAAAGATGATTTTCATTCTCTAGTTCTACTGAGAGACACTGTGGGATTGTCATCACAAGTTGTGAAACTTGTGATTGAGAGCCACAAAAGACAGATTATTATTTCCATCTCGTCCTTTCGACCAGCGTTAAAAAAGCGAGCAAGGTCACAACCAAAAGTAGAAGATTAATTTGGTCTTACCTGATAAATTATGAGAATTAGCCTGTTGGGAAAAAAACAGTACTTGGTGAGCTGTTTCTGATTGGTCCAATAGAATCAAAGCAGAGGTTCTGATTGGTCCAAACAGTCATGAAATTTAAAATGGCAGTTTAAGTTCAAGCTAGGTTAGAAGGTGGGTGTATTTTAGCATAGATATAAGTGCTAAGGTGATGGGGAGATTTCTGACTTTGGATATGCCATTTCTCACAACTAAGAATGGCATATCTAATAATGCGAGGAAAGCATTGCCACTGTCAGAAAAAAAAACCTTGATGGCGTCATTTTTGAAATTGCCATAATTATTTTTTTCACTTTATGTGCAGTAGCTATTTGAGAATCCCAAAAAAAGCTGAAAGATTGCATAGACCTGCAATTCCAGTCAAAGCCGAATAAACAACACAAAAAGTACTTTTCATCTTTTGGAATTTCATTACTTTTTCAAAGAACCATGGCTTTCCTTTGACAGTGACGGCATGCTAATCCTGTGGGCTCAACAAGTCCTGCGCTATTACTCTCTCTCTCTGCGGTGTACGGACCACCATCTTGTGTTCATTAGAGGAAATGTGGTCATTCTCAGCAGATGACTTCATTCCATTATATCTGACATGAGCTCATGCTGCAACATCAACAGGCCAAAGCAACAGAATTTCAGCTCATGGTGACATTCTGCAATGAATCTTGCAAGCACTGCACCCTGAGACATGAGCTCGCCATTACACCCCCTGGCTAAAGGGAAAGCAACTTTAAGGGTTAAGCTCGGGGATAATGGTCACACATTTATAAGTGATTTTAATAAAAGATGACTACTAATTTTTTAGATATTTAAATAAGGACTACACCTGAAAATCTATAAATACCAGGAATAAATTAAATCTTGTAAATTAACATTAAAAAAATAAATAAATAAAAATTAAATATTAAAAAATCATCATTTACTGACCCTCATGTCATTCTGTTGAGCCTCTGTGTATGTTCGCTGATCAATGTTTACATGTGAATCAAAGTCTATATTAAATCGGTCCATCATATAAAGCGATCAAGTTTCTTCCGAAAATTTGGACTGAACCGCTCAATTCATAAGGATTCGTTTTATGGATCTTTTTATGAACTTTTTGAAGCGTCAAAGTGGTAGTTGCATAGCTGTCAATGGAGGGACAGCAATATCTAAATATTTAAATGAAAACATCTTAATTTGTGTTTCAAAGATAAATGAAAGGCTCACGGGTTTGGAACGATATGAGGGTGAGTAATTGATGAAATTATTTTCATTTTTAGGTGAACTAACCCTTTAATAACTAACTTTTATTTATAACATTTACAAACATTATTACATTCTGAGGCTTAACAGTTCATTTGTTAATATGTGTTATTCTTATATATATATATATATATATATATATATATATATATATATATATTTAAATTATCCTGCAAATCTGTAAACGATTAGTTTACAGTTTTAGAGTAAACTTTCAGAGTTTAGAGTTTTGTTGATGGCTTATTAATTAAAGTTATTTTAAATGAATAGTATTTTTTTATTTTATATATATATATATATATATATATATATATATATATATATATATATATATATATATATATATATATATATATATATATGAGGAGTTCTTTTCCAAAACGCTATAAATCCATTTCAATAGTTTTCCGGAAAATTATTTTTTTTACCTAGACCCACACATTTTGTGAATATTCAATTTATCCTGTTAAAATGTTTTATTGGCTCAGTCTGAACATGTTAAACAATGATTATTAAATCAAACAACAATATTGTTTATGATCAATTAAAAGTTTTTTTTTTTTCAAAATGCTATAAATCCATCAATTTTGTCCAAAAATTTATGGTTTGTCTTAAAAATAAATAAAAAAACGAGAACATGCAACATATAATCAGGGGCTCATACTATAAATTAATATAAACTAAATTTAGTAACACATTTAGGTTAATAGTCATTTGGTGCAGAACCTGAAAATAGTAATGATATCAATAGCTATTCAATAAGTTATTTAGTAATACATTCAGAGTCATTTTTAGTAAAGTGTCAAACCTGTAACAAGTAGGACCAATTTGTCCACTACATATGAACGAAAAAAATCCGAATTATTAAAATATTCAATAATGATAACGATATTCAAAAGTAGTGATGGGCACCCCTCCACCACATGCACACACACATGCATGTATAGGCTACACAGCATGTGAGCAAAGCGGACCGGCGTGATGCTTAAATATAAGTAAAAAAAACCAAAAAAACTTAAACATACGTTTCATATTTATGTTTAATAATGTAATGTTTTTTTATTTATTTCATCTATGTTGATTATATGAGAAGGGAACCGCATGAGATGAGAAAGAATCATAAGATGCCCAATATATCGGAACACATTTGGAATGGGTCAATATAGGCTAATCCAAGGTGTGCATTTCTCTCTATATGCGCGTTCACTACTGCGAAGATGGCGAGTCAGCATCGTCAACTTTATCTTTGCAGCTGACACTGACAGAAAGCACTAGTTAAATTCAAAAATAAACAATTCAAATGTTTCATGCATAATCATTACTTTTGTCGGTTCTTTGTGGCAAGCTTTATGCGTGCGTTGAGATGCGGAATAGGCAATTAAAAACTCTCATTATGGTTTCTCTCCCATATACTGTATATTTAAGTAATTAAATCAATATAAATATGTGATTAAACTAATGGCTTAAATGAACTACTTCTAGTCGACTAGAAAACTTGCACTCATTTTGAGGAATGAATGAACATAAACAAACCTCTGTTCAGAGCGCCACCGTGCTGGATTGCGTAGAACGCTCACCGAATTCTGATTAGTGGAGAGGATTTCTCGCGTTTAGGCGAAAAATAGGTTTGGCGCTTATCGCGTTTTGGAAAGAAACTGCATCTTGCAGTACATTTTAAACAAGGAAATATAGCGTTTTGGCATGAAACGTTGATGGAGCAGTGATTAGGTTCAGTACACAGCAAAATGAAATGACAAACTCATTTTTTTTTAAATGGCGTTTATCGCGTTTTGGAAAAGAGCTCTTCTTATATAAACTGTCAATTTAACATTAAAATATAATAAATTACATTCAAAAGGTCGAATTAAATTGGTCATCACTTCAGCCAATTTTAACAGTGCCATGATAAGTGGACAAAGCCAGAAAACATGCATAATAATGTAAAAAATCACATTATTTAGTTTTGAAAACTTACATCTGCTCATGCGATCCAAAATCTCAAAAACCAAAAACTAAAACTAAATTATTTTTAAGATTTTAATGCTAAATTGCATCAGTCTTTCAGAGTTCACGAGATTTAGTATCAAGACATTTGAATTCATCATGAGCAAATGTACACTCTCAACTTCCCCAATGTCCGGCGAATAAAACGTTTTGTTACTTACTGTTGGGATCCACATTTTCACACAGTTCGGTTTTGGCCTCGCCGTTCGGTCGGTCGCTGGGTTTGTGCGATAGACGCGAGGACATGGTGGCCGCCGTCACCACGGCCTTGAAGCTCCGCTTCCGCTTCTGCACGTTGAGCTCCGGGTGGAAGATGATGACGTAGACCTTGGGCATGTAGAGCATTCCCAGAGCCACGGACGCGCTCAGATTCATGGAGATGGTCAGCGTGGTGGTCTGGATGTAGAGCTTTGGAAAGAAAAAAAACATGGAAGAATTTAGTTTTATATTGGCATATAACAGCAAGGGAATTCTCCAAAGAGGCATAACAAATGAAAAACAGCGTCATAAAGATCTTCAAAAAGAGCTATAAAAGTATAATGTCAGAAGTTCATGAATTATGTAGTCCATTAGCTATTTCTGCAAACTTCGGTATGGGATTCAAGATGAAATGAGGAATAAAGTAATATCTGAGGTCAGTACGAAAGACACTCAATGTTGCTGTCCTGGTGGGAATTCAAAGCAAAATGATGATAATAGTCCTTAAAAACTCGAGTTGCTGTCATTGCCTGAGAGCACAGCTCTTGCACGGATGTACTTTTCTTGTATGAAAAAAAGGAGCTTGTCAAAGAATTATAATGAAGGCTTTCATGCCGCGACCATATCACATTAGTACTACGGCAAAGATTCATTTCATGTGGCAGTTAACGGCACTCTGGCAAGTATGTAATTACCGATATCCTCAGTGTGTTTAATCTTTAATGTAGTGCGAGTTCAAAGCCTGTTAGGAAGGTCACGGGTGCTTTTCAATTAAGGCAACAGGACCCAGTCATGAATGAATTGTGAAAATCATTCAAAAAATGTATTTTTGTGCACAAACTGGTCACTGAAATTTGTTCTGCGTGTCAGTTCGTGAATGAGGCCCAGCATTTCGACTGCATTTCTACTACAAACATATCGATCGGCCAATAAAGCAACTCTAATTGGCAGAAGGTCAGATCCATTTTATAGCTTATTCAGATCAAAAAACATCTCCTTAGACATGAGGAAGTGCCCTTCTCAGGTGTTTTTACTAAGGGTACTTAGGTCTGTGGACGCCATTGCTTTAAATATGTATTTAGCAGAATGCTGTGATGGAAGTGATAATGTAAGAATGACATTTAATGGTAATGGCAATTTTAATATATATATATATATATATATATATATATATATATATATATATATATATATATATTTTTTTTTTTTATATAAATGACTGTTTTCTTGCTTAATTATATCATTTTTGTTTTTACAGCTAAGTCGCTTTGGATAAAAGCGTCTGCTAAATGACTAAATGTAAAATGAAGACTGGAAATTACATACATTAACCTTCAAAAAAACTTTATGCAAAACTGTTAATTGAACGATTGGATAAAAACAAAAACAAACCAAGAATCAGTGAGTGTGTGAGTGAGAATCAGTGAGTGTGTGAGTGAGAATCAGTGAGTGAGTGAGTGTGAATCAGTGAGTGAGTGAGTGAGTGAGTGAATGTGAATCAGTGAGTGAGTGAGTGAGTGAGTGAGTGAGTGAGTGAGTGAGTGAGTGAGTGAGTGAGTGTGAATCAGTGAGTGAGTGAGTGAGTGTGAATCAGTGAGTGAGTGAGTGAGTGTGAATCAGTGAGTGAGTGATCGAGTGAGAATCAGTGAGTGAGTGAGTGAGTGAGTGAATGTGAATCAGTGAGTGAGTGAGTGAGTGAGTGAGTGTGAATCAGTGAGTGAGTGAGTGAGTGTGAATCAGTGAGTGAGTGAGTGAGTGAGTGAGTGTGAATCAGTGAGTGAGTGAGTGAGTGAGTGTGAATCAGTGAGTGAGTGATCGAGTGAGAATCAGTGAGTGAGTGATCGAGTGAGAATCAGTGAGTGAGTGAGTGAGAATCAGTGAGTGAGTGAGTGAGTGAGTGTGAATCAGTGAGTGAGTGAGTGAGTGTGAATCAGTGAGTGAGTGAGTGATCGAGTGAGAATCAGTGAGTGAGTGAGTGTGAATCAGTGAGTGAGTGAGTGAGTGTGAATCAGTGAGTGAGTGAGTGAGTGAGAATCAGTGAGTGAGTGAGTGAGAATCAGTGAGTGAGTGATCGAGTGAGAATCAGTGAGTGAGTGATCGAGTGAGAATCAGTGAGTGAGTGAGTGAGTGAGTGTGAATCAGTGAGTGAGTGAGTGAGTGAGAATCAGTGAGTGAGTGATCGAGTGAGAATCAGTGAGTGAGTGAGTGAGTGTGAATCAGTGAGTGAGTGAGTGAGTGTGAATCAGTGAGTGAGTGAGTGAGTGAGAATCAGTGAGTGAGTGATCGAGTGAGAATCAGTGAGTGAGTGAGTGAGTGTGAATCAGTGAGTGAGTGAGTGAGTGAGAATCAGTGAGTGAGTGAGTGAGTGTGAATCAGTGAGTGAGTGAGTGAGTGAGAATCAGTGAGTGAGTGATCGAGTGAGAATCAGTGAGTGAGTGAGTGAGTGTGAATCAGTGAGTGAGTGAGTGAGTGTGAATCAGTGAGTGAGTGAGTGAGTGAGAATCAGTGAGTGAGTGATCGAGTGAGAATCAGTGAGTGAGTGAGTGAGTGTGAATCAGTGAGTGAGTGAGTGAGTGAGAATCAGTGAGTGAGTGAGTGAGTGTGAATCAGTGAGTGAGTGAGTGAGTGTGAATCAGTGAGTGAGTGAGTGAGTGTGAATCAGTGAGTGAGTGATCGAGTGAGAATCAGTGAGTGAGTGAGTGAGTGTGAATCAGTGAGTGAGTGAGTGAGTGTGAATCAGTGAGTGAGTGAGTGTGAATCAGTGAGTGAGTGAGTGAGAATCAGTGAGTGAGTGAGTGAGAATCAGTGAGTGAGTGATCGAGTGAGAATCAGTGAGTGAGTGATCGAGTGAGAATCAGTGAGTGAGTGAGTGAGTGAGTGTGAATCAGTGAGTGAGTGAGTGAGTGAGAATCAGTGAGTGAGTGAGTGATCGAGTGAGAATCAGTGAGTGAATGAGTGAGTGAGTGTGAATCAGTGAGTGAGTGAGTGAGTGAGTGAGAATCAGTGAGTGAGTGAGTGAGTGAGTGTGAATCAGTGAGTGAGTGAGTGAGTGAGCGATTGAGAATCAGTGAGTGAGTGAGTGAGTGAGAGTGAATGAGTGAGTGAGAATCAGTGAGTGAGTGATCGAGTGAGAATCAGTGAGTGAGTGAGTGATCGAGTGAGAATCGGTGAGTGAATGAGTGAGTGAGTGTGAATCAGTGAGTGAGTGAGTGAGTGAGTGAGAATCAGTGAGTGAGTGAGTGAGTGAGTGTGAATCAGTGAGTGAGTGAGTGAGTGAGCGATTGAGAATCAGTGAGTGAGTGAGTGAGTGAGAGTGAATGAGTGAGTGAGAATCAGTGAAGAGTGAGTGAGTGATTGTAAATCATTGAGTGTGAATCAGTGAGTGAGTGTGAATCAGTGTGTGAGTGAGTGAGAGTGAATGAGTGAGTGAGAATCAGTGAGTGAGTGAGTGAGTGAGTGAGTGAGTTAGTGAGAGTGAATGAGTGAGTGAGTGATTGTAAATCATTGAGTGTGAATCAGTGAGTGAGTGTGAATCAGTGTGTGAGTGAATGGATGGATGAATTGAGTGGGTGAGTGAAATGAGTGAATGAATAAAGAAATAAATAAATACATTTTACACCTGTTGCATAATTTGACAAAATTACAGCTAGAATAAATATAACATTAACTTTCAACACATAATTCATATTTTTATAATTAATTTTCATAGTTCAAGATTGAAAGTAGTAAAAAGACAAGAAGTAAAATAAACATTTACAAGTGGCAAATTAAATAAAGCAAGTGTAAAAAAAACATCAACAGATTGTTCGTTGTTTTTAACACTGCATTTAAGAGTTGGTTTATCTGAAATCAATCATACCACAACACTATATCACTGGAAAAATGTGTGAAGACTGATCAGAATTTCATGGCCCATATTTGACTTGTACCTTTTCCATTTTTAGCACGTTATAAGAGCAACGGTCACAAACCCGAACAGCCGGGATAACTGAATTCCCGTGGGCTCTCAAATCACACAACCTTAAAAATTTCTGAAAGAAAAAGTGTGAAAACCTCTAGGGGTGTCACATTAATAAATCAAATCCAAAGTGCAAATGCAGTGAACTGACACATGATTCTTTCTGTGACGGAGATCGACACCTAATTCTACAGCTTTTCATTGGCCGCTGAGATGTGTGATGCTGACCCTGGGATAGATGAGAGAACCCAGCATGCTTGACATAACAAAAAAACATATTCACTTCACCGGGTCCGAAAGAGGTGTGACGTGTCAAAGAAACGAGCGATAAAAGCTACTATAAATAAAAGCTGCATTAATTCAAGCTTAATCTGTCACTTTTAAAACAACCCAACTGGAATTCAACATTTCTTTCTTCAAGACACAAATGCACATTTAATGTAATTCACTGCCAAAGTTGCTAATGTGTTTTTTTTTTTAATATAAAAAATATCCTTTTTTTTTCTAAAAACAAAGTTGCACTTTACCATAAGTCGCACCAGGTCAAAACTGCATTGTTGAGAGAATAAAAACAGATACGACGCATTATGTATGTCACATGTATGTTATTACATGTTATACACATATAAACGTATTTTAGTTCCCCTCACTCCACAACAAATGCTTTAAATTGAACAGTATTCAGAACAGAACAGGAATGAAAAATTTAAGTATAAAACAAACATAAATTATAGTGACATTCATTAAAAATAATATTAATCATATATCAATATCAAGTCTTTTTCAAAAGTTAGCTTTTTCAGGCCCCCAAAACGATGTTGTCGTGTGAATGAACGGATAAAAGCTTACCGTTTTTAAGTTGAAAATGGTGACGTGTAAAAAAAATAATTTAAATAAAATAAACGCTAACTGAAATAAAATATACGAAACTTAAACTTATTTTAATTTCAGGTATTTGACAAGGCAACGTTTCCCATTTTCATTTAGTTTACTTAGTTTACTTGAAAAAAAAACTAAAACTGAAATTAAAAATTTTAAAAATCTATATAGACTTATTTAAAAAAAAACTTATAAAAATGACAAAAACAACTAAATAAAAAGATTAATAACTGAAATTAAAATGAAAACAGAAAATATAAAATTAAATCTAATTCAAAATATGAATACAAACTTTAATAGTATATTAATTATATAAATAAAACAAATGAATCAATTAATTAATAAACAAAAACAAACAAACAATAAATACAAATTACAAAGAAAATCTTGTTTTTCAGCCACCTCAAAGTCCTGTGAGAAATCTAATCCCATCTTGGGGTTTATTATTTTCTTAAATACGCTTCTAATTTATTTTGACCTTCACTGAATACCGTAACTAAAGCTAAATGTCTCGTTTCACTGTCTGGTGCACCTTCATTATGCAGTTTGAACTCTTTTGGACATTTTCTATGTAAAATGGAACCAAATGATGTAAAAAAATAAAATATCAATGAGGACAGTCTGATTATGAAGTTGATTACTGATTATGAACACACACACACACACACACACACACACACACACACACACACACACACACACACACACACACACACACACACACACACACACACACACACACACACTAACTAAATAAATAAATACACTCATTGTTTGGACATGTAGTGTTTCCATGATTTATGGGGACTTTCCATAGACATAATGATTGTAATACTGTACAAACTGTATATTCTATTCCCTTACACTAACACTAACCCTACCCCTAAACCTACCCATCACAGAAAACTTTCTGCATTTTTACATTTTACAAAAACATCACTTAGTATGATTTATAAGCGGTTTTCCTCATGGGGACCAAAAAATGTCCCCACACGAAAAAGGATTTCAGATATTGCCATCCTTATGGGGACATTTTGTCCCCATAATGTAGGGTTTACCAGGCCACACACACACACACACACACACACACACACACACACACACACACACACACACACACACACACACACACACACACACACACACACACACACACACATCCCTCTGGCTGCTGCTTAGCACTGATCAGCGTTAATTACTGAGCAATAAGTCTGAAAACTCGTTCTCATCTGAAACGTTTGGATGTGAAGGATGATATGGCGAAGAGGGAGAGTTTTATGGATGTGATTTGGGCTAATAATGGATCAGTCAGAAATGGAGCAGCCTGGAAATAAACAGCTCGATATATGAGGAACACCGATTCTACAGAGAAGAGTTTATAAAACATTGCAGAGAGATTGAAAATCGAACGAACAAGAAGTGGTCTAAAACATCCATACTATAGATTCAAGAACTGGGCTGGGCTGTATGACAATATATATATTGTACATATATATATATATATATATATATATATATATATATATATATATATATATATATATATATACACACATGTATAGACATATATATATATAGATAAGACCATAGAAATATGTCCACCGGTACTGATTTATATGTCAATATGTGGAAGAACTTGCCATGAAGGGATGTTGTCACACACAGCACCTAGATGTTTATGGTTGTTGCAACTTGCTGCATTTAAATGTGGCTTATTCAATTAAATGTTTGTCAAAGCATTTAACCATAGAGTGTCACACAATGTCCCAGAGTCCCAATGCGCAAATTAAAAATCATATGTCACAGGATTTTTGTGCCATTGCGAAGATTAAACAAACATTGTCCCACACTAAACCGCATTCGTCAGACTAAAACCAGTTTCCGCAGTCTTAAATCACCTGAGCACATCAACTACGACAGACTCATTAACACCAGTGACAGACAAATTCACAATCCACCGCCTTATGACAACATGCAATTTAAATAGATAAGAATTCAATTGGTGCGCCGACCCCTGCCGTGATCATATGCTAATCCTGGCGATCTATCAGCCGGATTCCTGCAGTCTGTTTCTTTCTACTGTTCTTCCTCCGTCAAACAAAGACACAGAGATCTGGAATAGGCACGGAAGATGCATTTCAGTTTAGACTCTACACTCATATCAAGACTGAACCTTCTTCTAAGCAACGTCTTTGCCTTAAAACCCCGTTTTTGAAAACCAATCCTCAAAATGACGGCTTTTGATGTGTTCAGAGAGTCACACCTATAGAGGAAGCAAAACATCCTACGCATGCCACAAGAGATGCTCCCCGAACGGCACACAAGCGTCAGTATGCTTCAGATAGGAAGGGACTTATTATATAAAGTGACATACATACAGTAACAGAGGAAGTCGACTCAAACTGCACTGTGATGTAGTTTACCGTCACACTGGATGAAGGTGACACATTTGTCACTACTGAGAAACGCAATCGGGGGAGACGTACAGTAGGCAGAAAGGCAAGATTTACACATTTTCTCTCGGATCACCTTACGTGCAGAAGGACAATGCCTTTAGTCATCTAAAGATCCTTTTCTTTTCCATGAGAGACTCTTTTATTTTTTGGTTTGGTGTCAGTGGGTAATTCAGCTTGAAACTAGCAAAGGCAGCTACACAAAGACACAATGAGCTTATTGATCGCGTTTTCAAAGACCCAGTCATTTTCTCCGCATTCAACTATCCACTGGCAACGTCAAAAAGAGGAACGTCCCTATGGCGGAATGTGGAAAAATAAAGTCTTCTGCGGTCGTCACATCAAACCTGTTTTTAGAAGCATTTCAGAAGCCGGATCATGATGCGATTTGAGAGTTTTTGCTGGGTTTTTGCATTAAAGAAAATGTCAGTGGGTTGGAAGCCCATTTCTGCCAAAGTTGTGACTTTTGTTTCTTGTAATTGCGTCTTTATATCTTATATTGTGACTTAATATCTCACAATTGCAACTTTGTTACTCTATACTTCAAAATGTGACTTTATATCTGAGTTATGAGTAACAAAATAGCAATTGTGAGATATAAAGTTGAAAATACAAGAAACAGTCGCAGTTGTGAGACTTTATACTTCACAATGTGACTTTATATCTGGGTTTAAAGTCTTACAACTGTCACTGTTTCTCGTAATTGAGACTATATCAAA
Source organism: Siphateles boraxobius (assembly GCF_051911475.1). Classification (NCBI taxonomy): domain Eukaryota; kingdom Metazoa; phylum Chordata; class Actinopteri; order Cypriniformes; family Leuciscidae; genus Siphateles; species Siphateles boraxobius. The sequence goes on from NW_027508733.1 coordinate 30,541,795, forward strand.
ATTTGACTATAAATCACGCATATCTTGACTAATATAGCACAATTTGACTAATCATGTACTTGCAACTATGCTTTTTCTTGAAATTGTAGCTTTCTTGTAATTTACATCTCTCAATGTGACTTCATATCTCACAATTGCAACTCTGTTTCTCGTAACTGAGACTTTATATATCACATTTTGACTTTATATACTCACAACATTTTCTCGTAACTGCAACTATATATCTCCCAAAATTACTTAATATCTCACAATTGCAACTTTGTTTATCATAATTGCTACTTTATATCTTGCAATTGCTACTGTTTCTCTTTTTTATATTATATCTTACTATGCAAATCAAATTCTTGCAGTTCCGACTGTTATAATTGTGCCTAGAATGTGCCTTTACAATGTGCCTATATCTCACAATTGCAACTATTTTTGAGTGAAAAAAAGTGAAAGTGAAAGTGACACGTGATGGCCAAGTATGGTAACCCATACTTGGAATTTGACCTCTGCATTTAACCCATCCAAGTAAGTGCACACACATTAGGAGCAGAGTAGTGAGTAGTGGACACACACACTGCAAATGTGGATACACACACCCGGAGCAGCGGGCAGCCTTAAGTGGCGCCCGGGGAGCGATTGGGGGTTAGCTGCCTTGCTCAACGACACCTCAGTCATATTCCTGCCGGTACTGGAATCAAACCAGCAACCTTAGGGTCACCAATCCAACTCTGTTACCATTAGGCCATGACTGCCCCATATTTCTGTTCATTTAAACTTTTTCTTGCAGTTGGGCCATTTGTTTCACACAATTACAAGAAAATAAGTCACAATTGTTCCCCCCTACTTTGCTCTTGAATTTAAAATTGTATCTTTATGTTTGGAATAATATGCACCAAAGAATAAGACAAGCATTGTGCATTAAAAAAGTAAATGAGGTCTCATCCAGACAAAAGATCAGTTGCAACACTGCATTTTTCTGAAACCCACTTGACAACACAAAGCAACCCACTTAATTCAGAGTGATGGATGGATTTATTTGGAATGCATCATGTTTCATTTACATGTAAAATATCTGTAGACGAGGATTTAGCATGTAAGAAGCAGTCTGAAATGCTTAACTGGCATGACTAATCCTTAAAAAAGAACTACACATACATTGCAAATTAGCTTGATTGCAATCCAGACTTCCATGCATCCTCATGAAACAAACAAAGCTAAGCGTTGGCGGTACCAACACATAAAAATTGCTCTTTCTGTATGACACACATGTAAATGTCTGATCCTACTCTTTGAAGTGCATGCATGTGTACACCGCAGTGTGAAGGAAGAGACAGCATGCCACATCGCTATAAAATCTGAGACACCTGCGTTCACTGACCTAAATCCACATGGGAAGGCCACAGATGGCATAAATAAAACAGCCCCCTGCATTAAACATGGGTCAACACTCAAGCATGCACAGTATCCTAAACGCAACATCGCATGCATTTTCACTGAAACAGCATATTCATTTACAAAAAGCACCTGCTTTGTTGTAGTGTAGCTGTACAGTCGAATTTTAAGTCGATAATATTCATATGGATGTTTTTTTTAACTCCATGTACAAACATTTAATATTTCATTATATTCCGATTATTTGCAAGATAGTGGCCATAAGCAGTAAGCTGTGACAGTTAATAAGTCAATAATTTATATTTGGTCATTCCTACAGTTTGGTGAATTTGGTAAACAATACTAATTTTTTTACGGTAACACTTCATTTTACAGTGTCTTTGTTACATATGTTACATGTACTTACCATAGTAATAACAGTAAATTATGCATAATTACATGCAACTAACTCTCAACCAAACCCTAATCCTACCCGTCCCTAAACCTATCGTGAGTACATGTAGTTCATTAATATTGCTATATATTATAAATATATAATTACACTGAAACAATGACACTTTAAAATAAAGTATAACCTATTTTACATTATTTTCATGCCACATGGCTTTCTATGCATAGATGTATCCTGTTAACAAAAAAATCTGAATTTGATTAGTACCTATGAATCATAGTCATTAAAAAAACACACACATTTGAAGCACTTGAAAGAGAAATTCCCATGTTCCCAATCATGTTTTCACTTTAAAATAATGGTTACATATACAGTATGATTTTATATTAGCAATTTTGAGGAACAGTATATTCATTTAGACATAAAATACAATTTATTGGGATACATATTTCTTTTAAATGTGTAAAACCATTAAATTAGGTAGTCTGTCAAACTCCAGTCCACCCTGTTACATTGGTGTTACTTACCCTTTAAAATCTTAAGCGTATGAACAAAATCACATGACTGACTCCAGAAGCATTAGTCATGAACTTTCCTCCCTTTTTTTTTTTTTTTTTTTAATTTTTAGAAGATAATAAAGTCTTATAGACTTATAATAAGAAGTCTAATATTGTAAAACATAGCATGTCCACCCTGTTGTGTCGCTTTCTAGACTTCTGCTAGCATGTTCTTTCCTAGCTAGTAACGGGCTTCAAGAATGTAAGCGTCCAGCCTGTTACGTATTGCATTGTAACAGGGAGGACAAATTTCCAAGCCCACATGTGAAATATTTGGTCGGAATTATTAAGTAATACTACCAGCCAGAGCTGGACGAATGTGCTTTTTTTCCACAAACCTGGAGTGCGTTTCCCACACAACGACGTAACTCGCTGCTGAACCACAATAGTACGATGCATCATTGAAGAAATCAACTAGCTAGTTGCGACTGTTTCCCCAAACCGTACTGTCGCAAAGTGGTCATCAACCACGTGGGTTAATGATGTCACGCATGTGTTGGAGTAGTAACTCCTTTTAATGAAACCGTTTGAGATCGAATTAACGCTAGATGTTTTGATATAAATTACAGACATGGCATCTGAGGACTATCTCTTATTTTTCTCAGTTATTTTTCTTTATTTCCAGGCTCGTTCTTGCGTACTAGTTCACACATGCACACTCTTCAAAAGCGACGCTAAAAATCTCGACAAACTAAAAGACGTGAATTACATTTGTATGTATTCGAAATAAAAGATATAGATTGTACTGAATGTTATGTACTGAATGTCTTGAGCTTATTTGGCTCAAGACAAGGATTTATTGAGTCATGAAAACAAGAAACTGCTTCTAACCACAGGTCGAGATCTCTCGTCGCAAACACACGACTTTGCGATGCTGTGTGCGAATGTTTGTTGCACGTCGAAACACAGACTTGTTGAACTATGTTGATAACGACAGAACTTGCGAACATGCTTTCGGGAAACGCACCCCTGCTCAGTCCCAAACCCATGAAAAAGTAGGAATGACTATGTAGCTCCTCCCATAAACATATTGTGATTGCCTGTGATTTCTTGCTTCAACTTCAACTGTCACTTATTTGTCGCACCTGGTCAGGACACAGAAGTCTGTGTGTCTGTTTACGCAAGTTAATTCAGAGCCGACAACAACACCTGCAGGTCAGGCAAACTCTTTGTCCCTTTATCAACCTTTGTCATTTTCCCACCTGCTCTCCATGTGCATCTTCCGTGACTCATCCTCTGCCCAGGTGGCCTATACATGCTGACCACCAACACAAGCAGATACGAGGAGACTATTCAGTGTGCATGTTGCTCAGAGGCGCTCCTTAAATCGGCGACGAAGTGAAAATTTGGTGTAGGTTAATCCTTGTGCATTTATAATTACGGATGTTCCAGTCAGAAAGCAAATGTAGGCTGGGATTATGCAAATGAATGCATAAAAGGCACATAATGAGATTTATTGCAACAGCCCGCACCTGCTAGGGGTATGATTGGCGATTATGTTCGGAATCAGTACGCAAGGAAACAAACGCTAACCAGGCTTTTTTGAAAGCATTTTCAGCAGAGGGAAACGAGAGGCCGTGATTGAGCAAATGTGTTATGATTGGCTACTTGATGACTCTTTTGGCTTTAAAATGACTGTGCATAGAAAGGCTTCATACCGATTACGGAACGCTTTCCGCACGTGACATACTTTTTTAAATTATTTCAGAAATAAAGGATATTGCTGACACCACAATCCAAGGTGGAGAAAATGTGATCATTTTTTAAATCTATATCATTATTGTTATTATTATGAATAAAACAAACAAACAAATAAATATAAATACATAAATAATATAATATAATTATTAGCCGATTATTAGGTTCAGAGAATAATTTCCCAGTATGATTCAAACCAACATCTCAGGAGTTTGTCTTATTGATAGAAAGATAAAAAAGAATGGTTTGTTCCTAAATCAAATCTACTAGCATTTAAAGCAGTTTTAATTTTATCCAGTTCAGAATTTTTTGATGTGGAAAATGTAAATCTTTCATTGCGCAAGACTTTACATTAACTTTCCCTGTGGCAAAGCAAAAAGGGACCTGTGATTCATCCGCCTACACAGCCATAAAACAACAAACTCTATAATAATGAATGAGCTCTGGGTAACTTCATCCACTCCAGCCTTGAGAGCTGCATTTCACGGCATGTGTCCCCCTTCAGACCACAGACACAATAAAACACCGGACTTTAGAGAGCTGAAAGCACAGATACAGCGTTTCTCTGTTCATTTATGACAAGAGTAGTTCAGTCGCAGGCTAATGACAGTCTCACATCTTACAGCACATTTTCAGTAGCTGCTCTCATCAAAAATACATTTTTACAGTCTCTTGAAAAACATGAGAGTGATGGTTGCCTGTGTTGAAAGTGCTGAGATTGCAATGCGGCTGCAAAGGTCAGGGATCCCACACTTTATGACCAATGATTATACTATACTATTCCACAACCTTTCCAGTTATGATTACTGGATTTTGAATTCTGATTCAGAACAATTAGCTAATAAGTTCATGAAAATTGTGTACCTTTTCCATGAGAATAGTTTCCACGATTGATACTGTAAGCCCGTCTAAATCGGTCCAATGGTGGCATCCGATAGAACGGGTGAAGGTCTCGGTGTGTTACTGTCTTTTCCGCGTGGAAAAGTAATTTAGTTCCAATTAAACTTATCTGACTCCATTTTATCACAACCTTGAATGCCAGTTGGTTAATGGTCATTTTTATAATAGTTTAGCAGCACATTTGATTGTTCTATTTAACTCTTTACTTATACACACAAACATTTTTATTTTATTTCATTAATTAAAATAAGCAAAAGTAACGCGATTGTTTCATATTTTGTCATTTGTCAACTTAATTTAATATTGTGTTCAATCAACCTAATATATCTAAAACTGAAGTTTACTTAATTCATTTGTGTGAAAACTACATGAATCATTTTTGTTGACAAATAACTGGTAAGTGGATCTGTAGTTCCCAGCATGCTTTGCAAGGGACTGCATTAGGAGGGTAAATTTAGGGATTACCGTGTTATTTTGTGTTTTTCAGTAAATGGAAAGATGTTGTATGTTAATGTTAGTTTTTAATGTTCAGTTATGTTAGAAACCTAGAGGACTTTCTGTAATGTTTTTTAATTTTGTGGTTACCATTATGCAGAAGAGTGACGACTGTGTTTAGTCTGTGGGCACACAGTATGCACAACACATACATTAAACCTCACTTGCAGACCTGCATAAGTCATATCTAACATTACTATGTAAAAAGTTCTTTTAATTCAATTGAACACCAGTAGCTTCTATCATTGGAAGTAACTATAGAGTCAAATTAGCTAAAATTATACTTTAGGATGGACAGAAATTAAATCTAGGTAACTTGACAAAACTTTATCTAGTGGTAATGACACAATTATTTTTAGTAGTCTTGACTAAATGAATTTAAGTTCATACAGCAAGATTACAACAAATCATTTCAAACAAATTTGATTTTGTTGGTAAAATGTAATTCAATTTCATGGAAAAGTTATCCTTAATTTAATTAAGTTGGTTCAACAGCTTATTTTTTGAGTGTATTTCACCCATTCATATAAGTTTGCTATGTCGCTCAGAGGTCCTCACGCCTTGTTTAACGCGGGTCTCACGATCACAGACTCGTCAGTTTCGGTCACTAAACAGAGGTAATCGCTATATATCTGAGATCGGTCATATTCACGATTACACACTCAAAGATACTTTGGTATAGCCCCCTAGATTGCATACACTTGAAATTAAAGTAACGTTTACTTCAGTAGAGGTATGGCCACTACTACACATATAAGTGAACCAACTTTACTTCTCTTAGAAATAGCTTTGGATTGGCCATGCCGTGGTTTCCCACGTACACTTATCTAAAGTAACATTAAATTAAAACAGAGGTAAGACACCCAGATTTAGGTTGGTCAATCAGCATTTTTGCTGTTCTAAACGGAAATTCACTTCTTGTCTTTGCAAACCAAGTACACTTGAATTAGTGCCAATCATTAGTTGTCACTAATCTGACGCAAAACTTGCCGTCACATACGGATCAGTTTAATCTACTTGGGAAAACAATTTCAGAGTCAGTCAGAATAAAATCAAATGTTTACAATTTATTATGTATCATGCCAATTTCATAATCAGTTCAAATATAATAAATACAAAACATCAAATGCTCTGGAATAAAGAGAAAAGATGCGAACCTGACATTATAAAATACATGATGCGGAGTGTTTTGCGTACACTGCATCACAGGCTAATTTGAGCTACAAATCGCGCTGGGCCTTCTTCAACGTCTCCCTAAATACTCAGACCAAGGCAGAAACCGCTTTTCAAATGTAAACATGAGTTCATAATGGGAATTTGCATTAATCACCCTCCCAGACTTACTGGGGACAGAAGTTGATTTACATGTACACACACAGCAGTTAACAAGATTTCTCGAAAACTCTCTTTTTGGTTTACTTCTGTGGGAATGAGACCTTTGTACCAGTCGCACTGAGACGTTTCAAATGATACCAAACATGTATAATACTGTGTGATAATTGTTCATATAAAACTATATAGATATTTGGGTGAATTCAGGTAGGGATGGGTGAAGGGAATGATGTGTAAATTGGGAGGTGATATATATACATTATATATATATATATATATATATATATATATATATATATATTAGTACACAAAGCTAAATTTTTCCAGCTGAAGCTTGTGCATCAATTTTAGCAATTTTAACAAATAGAAAAGGGACGGCAACGTCATTTTGTAACTTGCACAGATTCTAAATCCAGGCTACAAGCACTCGAGTCTTTGAAAAAAACTGCACATCCTACAATTACCAGTTTAATAGGAAAAGTGGACTCTTTTAAGATTTGAATATGTTTATTTTGTTGGATACTGTCAAATATGGGATTGACTGGCAATAAACAGGCAGATAAAGCAGCAAAGGAAGCACTTCAGTAGGAAATGACAGAACGTAAAATACCGGCATCTGACATCAAACCCACACCGAATCTGTACATTTACAATAAATGGCAAATGGAATGGAACGAATGCATATGACAAACTATATGAGGTGAATCCAGTACTAAATCAAGGAGTTATTGTTATTATTTTGAAAATAGACCAGGTTGTATTTTACGAGAAGTCAAATTGGTCACTCAAGACTCATTCATATTTATTGAAAGAGGAACCAGTTTGTGATTTGTGTAAGAATTTCTCGAGTGCAAAACACATTTTATTAGAATGTCCATTTTTAAATGATATCCGACAACGTTTTTATTCAGAAAATACATTAATGGACATTTTTGAAAAGGTTTCTCCTGAAATAATTTTAGAATTTCTATCATATATTAAATCGAAAGATTCTATATAATTGTTATTATTACTTTTGGTATATATGTATGTTTTTGTATATTGATTGTTTTTAAGACAAAATTGTTAAATTATTGTAAACAATGTATAGTCATAAGTATTTTAAAAACAATTAAATACTGTTGATTTTGCCGGGCCATTGCTGCTGATATGGTGTTAAATTGAAAGAATGAATGAATGAATCAATGAATGAATGAATGACTGAATGCTATTATTAAGAGTGCAGCATTATTATTATTATTAACAACAATTATTATTTAGACATTATTATTATTATTATTAGTACTACTATTAAGAGTGCAGCAGCACAAACAATAATACTAGTTAAAATAAAATAAAAATATTATTATTATTAATATTATTAATAATAACAACAATTATTATTTGGACAACGTTTTTATCATTATTATCAACAACAACAGCAATATTATTATTATTATTATTAATTATATTGTTATTATTATGACAACAACAACAACTATTATTATTATTATGATTATTAACATTATTATAAACATGCAGACTGCTTTCGAGTTATCTGATGTTGTAAATAATAATAATGGAAAATGTATTCAGGGTGTTTTTAATGCATTCATATTTAGTTGCTCTGGTGGGTGGTTTCTAGTTGCCTAATTGTCAAAAGAGTCCCCTACATGATACGGCCCGGGTCCCTCCTTCAATATCCGCCCATTTCAGCCCCCCTAACCCTAGCAAGCACCACTAAGACAAGCAATTGTTTTCACAACTTAAAATACATTTGATGCAGTTGTTTAGATCACAAATTCAGCCTCTCCGTCTCTGCATTTCGACATCGTCCCGGAAGAGCCTCAGTCTCAAGCCCTCATCAGTGAAATCCCACACAAGACTCTATCAGTGACTCTAATCTGTGTGCTGGTGTCCTGCGTTCACAGCGGCTGATGAAAACACCCCCAAGGCCTCCTTGAGCTAAACACTCACTGTCTGAACCCTTCAGTTGCTGTTTCCCTGCGCTGTGCCAGGCTTCGCTGGGCCGTGGTGGAGAACTAGGACACTTCAAGAGGAGAAAAGACACTCAAAGGAGGAAAGATCAACCCCAAACGCAAGCTCCTCTAGCTTTGCTCGGTTCCTTCTTGATGTTTTCTTGTGAGCGAGCAACATTTCTGTGTTTCATGAGTGCAGGGAACATTGCGATTGTTTCGCGCACATTTAAAATGTATAGAGTCCAGTCAGTGCTGAGGACGGTGCTTTTGAAACTGAGGCTTTACAAACTATAAAGTAGTCCAAAAAAAAAAATGCAACTAAAAGTTATTAACAAAAAAGGTTTGATGAGAAATAACAAGGGTTTCAATTACAGAGCATTAAACTTGAAAACTTGCTCACCAATAAGAGTTTTGTTCAATATAAAACAAACAAAATGCAACTAATAAAACTAGAAATGCTTATATAACTGAATCAAAAATAGTCACAAACAGCAGTTTAACTACATTTCTGCACCATTTTTATGACTTTTCTTGACTAATAAACATAAAAATATGAACTTTATCTGGTAATATTATTTAATGGACCAAATGGGTTAACATGAACTAACAATTAACGTTTTTTCTTTATTTTTATTTTTTTTAACAAATATTAATAAATACTGTAACGTGTTTGTGTTGCTTAGTTAATGCATGAACTAATGGGACCTTATTGTAAAGTGTTACCAATTTTACCAATTAGAATGACAATAATTAATAATAATGAATAATTATGAACTTTAACACACATTTTTTATAATAATATTTGATAGATGTTTGTATAATCCTTATCAGTTTTATGTTTTACACACATTTTTCATAAGGTCATAAAACGTCAATGTAAATAGTTAAATATTATTATAAGCATCAATGTAAATTATTATTAATAATTAATAATGCTTAACATGAATGCACGTTTTATAATAAATAAAAGTTATTTAAAAAGGTTATAATAATGATATATATATTATTAAAAATGACAATAGTTATAATATATAAAAAATGGTTTCAAAAAGTTTCATTTAATATGCTGTCTGAAAAAAAACTGATTCGTCACATCATGAACGATAAATATATTAGCGTCCACACCAACGCGCGATAATGTTCAGTTTATTTTCAGCGTCTGCTGCAGTTTTTTCTCCTGTCACTTTAAATGTTCGAGCTCCTTAAAGCAGGATGGATTCTGATTGGCTGTCAATATTTTTATCGTTCATCAGCTGGAAAAAAAAGTGGCCTGTGGACACTTTAGACGAGTGTGTGATTATTGCCTCAGTTCAATGTAGAGTGTTTTTGCACTACAGCACAATTTGTTGGAAAAGTAGTTAGAGGAAAAGCTATGCAATTTAAAAACAACAACAACAGCAACAAAACACCCGAGCTAAGCTATTTTGATTTGTTACTTTAAGCTAGTTACTTCTCAACCACGGCAATTTTCATTTACACATCGTTACGTAACGTTTTGTCAGTAAACAAGTTCCCTGGGAATCATACCTTGCTACTGCTAGCATAATAGCAGGAAATACAAGTGTTCAAAACAAATACCCTGAGAAAAAAATAAAAAAACTATTCTCTGTATTTAGCAGCAGAAAAAAATGCTGATAGCAGCTTTTCTTCACATGCTGTACGTTCAGGCAAATTTCCGTATACTCGGGTTTTAACGGCTTCTGCTTTAAACATGCTCGCGAGCAAGGGAAGCTAATGGAGGCAATGTGCGGCTAATGAATTTGGGTCACACTCCAGCGGAGACGCTCTCTAAGGTCCTCTCCGATTTTCAGAGAGTCAAAGACTGAGTTCTGTTTTCAAAAACTGGAAATAAATGGGAACATGTACAGACTGAAATCTTTTTTAGGGCATCACATCCATCTAGTCAATGATGGTAAGTAAACAATTCAAATGCAATACTGTTACAGACTCATTTCCCTTGAACTGCTCCTCGATTTCATGTAATACTTTTCAGTCCACCATCAAACCTTCAGTAAATATCAAACATCCATAAATTTCCCTACATCCTCCCCCCACCCCCTTCATGCTGTTGCCATGGAGACGGTCATATAAAATAGCGAGATTGACGAGCATCTCTCTTCTACAGCAATGTCAAAGAGTTTTGTACTGCCACAGCAAACCCCTTAAGAACAGATTCTCCAACACAAACCACTCACAAATGTTATAGTAGCGAGTTGTTAGTCGTTTTTAGTAAGAGAAAGTGTGAGAATGCCATTACCGCACACTCAAAAGTGTAAAGTGACAGACACGGAGCCCTGAGGGACGCCCCATTAAACTTAGCTGCTTAGCTTCACTGCTTGCCTGCAGACGCCAGCTCGCAAACAAGACAGATTGTTTACATATAAGACGTTCTTCACGCAAGGCAGGGGTAACAATGCATTTTACGAAATGCAGGGAGAAGATTTCAACAGCCAGCTGGTGACGCCAACTAGACATTTTTCAGGCGCATTCTGCCATTTTTTTCTGAAATCTTAAATGTTGAATTGTGTTTCATTGTATTTTGTGCTGGAAAATAATTGTTTTGGATTGAAATGGCTGAGCATAGCTAGTATTTTATCTAGCTACAATACACTGAGAAAATTACTTTCACAATTTTTTGCTATTAGAATTCACAAATAATTGCAAAGCAGTGTTAATTTTGGCAGCAATTTTTGATTTAGTCTTAGTTTTCATCTTCAGACGAAAATGCTTATTGGTCTTAGTCACATTTTAGTCATTTTGTCTTTTATAGTTTTAGTCTAGTTTTAGTTGACGAAAAGTCATTGCATTTTTTGTCAACTTTGTCATTACTTTAAGTCAAATTGCAGTTACCGAATTTTGGCATATGTAGCCTAGTCTTTAGACAAAAAATGTCATAAAATTTTTTCTCTCTAGGCCAGTTCATTAAGCTTATAAGAAATTTGAATCAAGGTAACAGGCTGTATTGACATTGCACTCTAGCAGTAGCACTTGTGCAATTCTACATATCCATTTTCCTTAGTTCAGTGGTTCTTCAATTTTTTAGAGTGCCGTAACTCCTCTTCTACTTAGATTGCTGTCACACCTTTTCCATTAAGGGACAATATTTACCCTCTTTAATCGATTTTTCCAGTTTATTTTTTACCTTTATAAATACCTTTATAAAATAAATAATGATTTAAATAAAACAATGTTCAATAAATATGCAATGATGGTAAAAACGAAGTTATACTTTAAAATATTAAATTAAAATGGCCACTAGGTGGCGGTAAGTCTGTCTATAGTTTATGAGTGTGTCATCGAGCCATTCATTCATTCAGTAACGAAGCAAGTTGCTGTACTTATGAACGGATCATTGAATCTCACGATTCGTTCAAAGCCACTGAGCCGTTCACGAATCACTGCTGTGTGCTGCAGTTCTGCTGTGGCGTTTGTTGCAAAATAGAGCAATAGCCTACTGACAATACAGTTTTAAATATAGTAGGCCTACATCACTTAATGTTACCCTTGTGTTTGTTGAACTGTTGTATAACATCAATGTCAAATTTGAAATCGTGTGGATATTCGGGAAACATTGCATTCTTGCTCGTATAGGGCTAATATGATCAACATTAAAAACACTGCTGGATATCAGCCTGAATTTTGACCGCAGATTTAGTCTCACAAACAGCGCAAGCGGCTAGTGACAGAAAAAAGACAGACTGAATGACACTTTAATTTAAGTAGAAAATCTCAAATGAAGATCGCTGAACTCTGTTTTTTTAGATCATCCGCGCTTCTTCAGCATGTAGAGAGAGCGCGCGCGCATGGTTGCCAGATACCATTGAAAAGACCGGTTAGAAAACGTGTTATTTAAACAGAATTTTTTAACTGGGAATTAAATTATTGAAAAAAGGCAACCGTAAGCATGAACGCTCGCAAACACAGTCTGTAATGTGTTGTCTTCTCCTTTATTCGACAAAACAAGTGGTTTTGGTAAAGTCTTGTTTTTGTTTTAACCGATCAGTCTCGTCTTTTTTCGTCAACGATATTGCATGTGTTGATAGTCACAGTTATCGTTTAATGACGTGGGTGTCGTCTCTCATCGTCTTGTCTTAGTCAGGGGAAAAAAGGTCGTCGACGAACATTTTTCGTCATGGTTTTCGTTAACGAAATTAACACTGTTGCAAAGAAACAAAGTAACACACACACACACATATATATATATACATATATGTGTGTGTGTGTGTTACTTTGTTTCTTTGCAACAGTGTTAATTTCGTTAACGAAAACCATGACGAAAAATGTTCGTCGACGACCTTTTTTCCCCTGACTAAGACAAGACGATGAGAGACGACACCCACGTCATTAAACGATAACTGTGACTATCAACACATGCAATATCGTTATACATATATATATATATATATGGCATAATTTGACAATTTTAGCGTGCTAGGACATGACACACACACACACACACAGACACAAAAAAAAAACATTTTACTTTTGATTTAGT